>NC_134358.1:426016036-426236036 GCF_048569485.1 Anomaloglossus baeobatrachus
CAGACAATAATAAAGCGGCAAGAGTCCCGGAACGAGTCAGGCCCTTCCACCTGACTTAACCCCATCAGAGCCAAGCTATAGTTATGGCAGTCTGATATCCAGCAGCAGCGTGGGCAAAGCGCAAAAGTCTTGAAAAATAACGATCAACACTAAATAATGAGTCTTTGCATGAAGTTAAGTATTTGCCAATAAAAGTTTAAAAACCTATGAAATGCTTATAATTATACTTCAGCAACCATGATAACATCTAACTAAAAGATCTAAAAACAATGAAGCAGCAAACTTTGTGAAAAAAATGGGTCAGTCTCAAAAACACTGGCCTCAACTCTACACACAGTTAGTATGCAAACCTCTGGTATTTGGTTGGTGTTGTGGTCCTGTTAAAGGGACCCTGTCAGGTGCACTTTGCACCCACAACCACAACCAGTTCTGGGTGCATATTGCTAATCCCTGCCTAAATGTCCTGTATGTTGTAGCATAGATAAAGGGATCTTTGGAAAAAATATTTCTAAAGATTTTATATTATAATAATGAGCACGGGGACTAGGGTGTTATATCCCCTGACTAGCCACCCTATTAGCATGGTAGTGCGTCCACAGGGGTGTGCTAACATGCTATGCAATGCAGCATCACCAGCGGTGCCGCGCGTACCTGTGTTCGCTGTGACCACGCTTCTGAATGCTTGGCACTTCCAGTCATACGCAATAGACTTCGCGTACACCCGGCTTCATACTGTGCATGACCGAAAGTGCCCGGTATTCAGAAGCGCGGTCACAGCGAACACAGGTATGCGTGGCACCGCTGGTGGGTGTGCTAACATGCTAAGAGGGCAGCTAGTCTGGGGATATAACACCCTTGGGACTAGGCCCCACGCTCATTAGGATAAGATAAAAGATTTTTAGAAATACTTTTTCTAAAGCTCCCTTTAGCTATGCTACAGGGACAGTTATGCAGGGATTAGCAATATGCACCCAAAACTGCTGGTGGTTCTGGGTGCATATTGCACCTGATAGGTTCCCTTTAATAGCTGTACTGTGGTCTATTCATTGCTGGCATATAAGTATGTGTGTGATTCATTCACGGAGGACATATATTTATGTGTGATTTATGCATGATTGAGCTATAATTACACACAGCAAATAGTACTGTGTATTTTAAAGGGAGTCTGTCAGCTTTGAAATTCTATCAAAGAAATCATAGGTTCTTGTAGATATCTTGTGCTAGAAGAAAACATACGTTTAGTTTAAAAATCCACTGGATTGTTTTGTAGAAAACATTTCTTTATGTTTATATTGAGCTGTTCACAGCACTGCAGGCAGGTCCACAAAGTGAAGTACCTACATTTTATAACAAAATTCTTCTGTATAGCAATAATGTGGTTTATATTTGACATATGCAATGTTTGCATATATCTTAGTGCTGCAGCACTCTTTGATTTAATTATAACATTGTCATAGCAGCTTGCAACTGTTCACACTTATTTCATTCCACCGGTGTTCTGCTGTGGTCAACAGAATCAGCCTTTGGAGCTTCCTGGAATGAAATTGGCTCCACTGGACTCATGAAATGCAGGAAGTCATTAAGCCCATGATACTCAAGACAACTTGACCGTACATTGCCGATTTCTTTGGAAGAATAGGATACTGTCTCTGATTATGTCCACTTTCTCTCTTGGCAGGAAGAATGATCTTCTGTGGGAATCTAACAGGACCGCCCCAAAAGTTATTCTGGTGCCTGTTTGGAAGTTTGATTTTTGATTGTTTACAATCCATCCGACGAACCTTAGTGTTACCAAAATAGTTTTGCGGTGACAGGCTAAATCTCTTCTGTGTCCACTACCAGCAGAAAGCCGCCTAGGTAGGGAACAAACATTATGTTCTTTTGTCGGAGATGTGCCACTATCTCGGCTATTTTTTTCGTGAATATCCCAGGAGCAAAGGATAGACTGAATGGGGGGGACCGGAAATGGAAGCTTCGTCCTCCTTTTACTATAGCGAACCTTAAGTATTTTTCATGGGACAAGTGAATAGTCAGGTGATAATAGACTTCCTTTATGTATATAATCCACATTACTAAGTTTTTGATTATTATGGGAATCATGAATCTTATTGATTCCATCCGGAATCTTTTTTATTTCACCCAATGATTTAGCAGTTTTAAGTTTATAATTGTGCGGAAATCCCCAGAAGGCTTTTTCATGGAAAAAAGGCTAGAATAACCACCCTTGTAATGTTCCTCTACCAGTACGGGAATTACTGCGTTTGTTTTTATTAATTTCTGTACGCCTGACCATAAGTGGGAAAGGATGGCTGGAGATTGAGTACTTGATAGAATTAATTTTTCAGGAGGTGGCTAGGAAAATTCTATTCTGTATCCCTTTGATACTGCCAATAGAACTCACTGATTTGTAGATACAGTCATGGCCAAAAGTTTTGAGAATGACACCAAAATTATATTTTCACATGATCTGTTGCCCTCTGGGTTTTAATTGTGTTTGTCTGATGTTTACATCACATACATAAATATAATTGCAATCATATTATGAGTACCAAAATGTTATATTGACAGTTAGAATGAGTTAATGCAGTGTTGACCCTTCTTCTTCAGGACCTCTGCAATTCTCCCTGGCTTGCTCTCAATCAACTTCTGGATCAAATCCTGACTGATAGCTGTCCATTCTTGCATAAGCAATGCTTGCATTTTGCCAGAATTTGTTGGTTTTTGTTTGTCCACCCGTCTCTTGATGATTGCCCACAAGTTCTCAATGGGATTAAGATCTGGGGCGTTTCCAGGCCATGGACCCAAAATCTCTATGTCTATGAGCCATTTAGTGATCACCTTTGCTTTATGGCAAGGTGCTCCATCATGCTGGAAAAGGCATTGTTGGGCGCCAAACTGCTCTTGGACAGTTGGGAGAAGTTGCTCTTGGAGGACATTCTGGTACCATTCTTTATTCATGGCTGTGTTTTTAGGCAAGACTGTGAGTGAGCCGATTCCCTTGGCTGAGAAGCAACCCCACACATGAATTGTTTCAGGATGCTTAACAGTTGGCATGAGACAAGACTGGTGGTAGCGCTCACCACTTCTTCTCCTAATAAGCTGTTTTCCAGATGTCCCAAACAATCTAAAAGGGGATTCATCTGAGAAAATGACTTTACCCCAGTCCTCAGCAGTCCACTCCCTGTACCTTTTGCAGAATATCAGTCGGTCCCTGATGTTTTTTCTGGAGAGAAGTGGCTTCTTTGCTGCCCTCCTTGAAACCAGGCCTTGCTCAAGCAGTCTCCGCCTCACAGCGAGTGAAGAAGCACTCACACCAGTCTGCTGCCATTGCTGAGCTAGCTCGGCACTGCTGGTAGCCCGATCCCACAGCTGAAATAGTTTTAAGATACGGTCCTGGCTTTTGCTGGTCTTTCTTGGGCGCCCTGGAGCCTTTTTGGCAACAATGGAAGCTCTCTCCTTGAAGTTCTTGATGATGCGATAGATTGTTGACTGAGGTACAACCTTGTAGCTGCGATACTCTTCCCTGTTAGGCCATTTTTGTGCAGAGCAATGATGGCTGCACGTGTTTATTTAGAGATAACTATGGTTAACTGAAGAGAAACAATGATACCAACCACCAGCCTCCTTTTAAAGTGTCCAGTGGTGTCATTCTTACTTAATCATGACTGATTGTTCGCCAGCCCTGTCCTCATCAACACCCACACCTGTGTTAATGGAACAATCACTAAAACAATGTTAGCTGCTCCTTTTAAGGCAGGAATGCAATGATGTTAAAATGTGTTTTGGGGGTTGAAGTTCATTTTCTTAGCCAATATTGACTTTGCAAGTAATTGCTGTTAAGCTGATCACTCTTTATGACATTCTGGAGTATATGCAAATTGCCATTAGAAAAACTTAAGCAGTCGACTTTGTAAAAATTAATATTTTCAGCATTCTCAAAACTTTTGGCCATGACTGTACACATTGCCACCCTTCGAGAAAGAAACAAAGTCTCCCGCCTACCCTTGTGGCATCATGACTTTTATGGGCCCCATCTAGATCAGAAAAGGGAATTTTTGTCTTTGCCCCTTTTGGGTAATCTCATCGTCCTGACTTCCCTTTTCCTTTGTATTCCTGTTCCGAAACCTACGAAAGGACTGGAACCTATGCATTTTTTTCTCTGGGAACCCTCTCTTTTATTTATTGGACACTTTCTCTAATATATCATCCAAGATTGGCCAGAACAGTATTAGACCAAAAAAGGGGATAGAATACAGCTTATTTTTAGATAAACTATCTCCTAACCAGGTCTTCAACAGACTGTCCGCTGGGCAGAATTTGAAAGGGCATTATTTCTAGCCATAAATCTGACAGCTTTGGAAGACGCATCAGCCATAAAACCTGTAGCCATTTTAAGTAATGGGAGGGCTTTAAGGATGGCTTCCCAAGGAGTCTTATTCCTAAGGTGGCTCTCAAGGTCCTTAATCCACAAGTACAAAAATCTAGAGACCGATGTGGCTGCTACATTGTTCCTAATTATCACTGCTGAGGGCTCCTGGGTCTTTTTGTCTATTAGGTCTCTCAAACCTGATGAGTCCACAAAGTGTATCAATGTCTTGCTGACTACCTTGCCACTGAAACATCAATCTTAGGGATTTCTTCCCACGTCTTAACATCCCCTGGGTCAAAGTAAACACATATTCTGAAGTCTCGAGGAATGACCAGCTTTTCTCTGCATCCTCCCATTTCTCCAGAATAATAGCCCAGATGTGATTGTTGACCGGAAAGACTGTGCTCACCTGGGATCTCAGCCCTACAAACATTTCATCCTAGAGCGAACAAATCTTTTTTACTTCCTTCACCTTCATGGTGTTCCACATAGCTCTTTATAACTCATCCATATCCTCAGATTAGAAAAGATATTTTTTTCCCTTCCTCCGATGGGACACCTGGTGTATCTTCCTCAGTTTCAGAGTCTTAGTCAATAGACTGCTCTTCCTTTTCTGAAGTCTGTTCCATTTCCCATTTGGGTTTTTTCCGAGAGCTGGACTGTGGCACCTAGGGGTGAACAATACTGGATACAGTCACTTGCACTTCTTCTCTGATCATGGAAAAAGGATGATTGTTCATTACAGACGATTTTTATATATAACCGCCACAGCGCTTCTTCTTATATGTGTCCGGCATCTATCCGTTACATACCGCGCACCTTTTAGATTTTCCCGTCATCTTCCTAACAGACTCCTCCCTTGAGGTGGTAACAGACCCCGCCGTGGAACCCCTAACCTAAAATACATAAGGCAGTCTAAGAATGGGGAACCATAAGAAACCCTGCAGGGATAAAACCCTGGCACACTTAAGAGACCTGGGGACATTTGAGAGGAATATCTGAGTGGGCTAACTCCTCCTAAAGGTTGACACACTGTGTGTCCTCACTGTAAAAACCACCATTTACATTCCTCCCCTCCCCATCAGGTTTATATTACCTTTAGACGGGTCCCTTCTGGTCCTCTTCCTGCTCTATGCGTTCCGTGGAGGAATGCACGTTGCCCTCCAGATAGTTGCAGAAAACCGGAAGTGCGTTCCAGGGTAGAATGCACATGATGCGCATAACCAGAAGTGGTGCCGCGGCCATGCTTGCAAGACGTCAAGAGCCCTCATGTGAGAGAAGTGGCTGGCGCCAGGAGCATCCACCCACTCAACTGGCTTAGCTCAGGGACCTCTCCTTGAAGTGGCCACAAGTTTGTCATTATTGTAGTGGGGAGAGTGAACTTAATTAACGTGGTGCATGTCTCTACAAACATAAGCTGAACACAATGTATGAGGGCACAATGTATTGGCACTAAACGGACATACTTGCAATTCTACAGGAAAAAAAGGCATGGCGGTTACAAAAGTCATTTCAGCCATAGATTAATGAATTGAGTTAAAATGGGGTCACTTTTGGGATTTTTCTGCTGTTCTGGCACCTTTGGGACTCCCAAATGTTGCTTACAAACCATTCTAGAAAAATCTGTGCTCTAAAAGCTAAATAGTGCTCCTTCCTGCTCAGCCATGACATGAGACCAAACTCTCAGTGATATATCAAAAGGAAATAAATTCAACAGTGGTCTGTTATATATTAACTTAAGAAATGTTCTTTGTTTGCATACATCTTGGTGCATGCTGCTGCACTCTTTGGTTTATGTCTCCATCTAGCGCAAGATCTTGACAAGAATCAGTGATTACTTTGATATGGATTTCAGAGTTGACAGACTCCATTTAAGAGAAATGTGACTTTATCTTTGTCTGGACTTTTTGGGAGAAGCTGGAGAGGTGTGTTATTTTAATTTTTGCTTCAGGCAGTAGGAAAGCTAGAATCAGCCCTGGCTGAGTCCATGCAGATTTCCATAGCTCCCAAAACTTGATCTATAAATCTGCATCATTATGAGCTACCCTGGTGGTGGCTGCATGTAGCCAGAATTGTATACCATAATTTGTCAAGTTAGAAAAGCTGTATAACTCAGCTATGCAGATAGCTATATTATGAAATCAATAAGCGGAGAATTATAGACTTAAAAACAGGATGAAAATGGAGAACATTAGCATTAAAAAAAAGGTATAAAAAAGGTGTAAAAGAACTACTGAAGCACTTGTATCAAATAGGTCTATAATGAGTTTAGCTAAGGGTGCCAAATATTATTTGTATAGGATCCTGTCCTCAGCAATTCCCAAAATAAACCGAAGTACAAAGAAGCTGAAAAGAATTTTATAACAACTTTATGGAACAAAAAATGCAGAAACTTACATCCACTGGTGTTTTCCCCTTTTTTAGTTTAGGAAGTATGTGTTTTAAAATCCAGCAGTGAATGCATAGAGAATAAAGTTATAGTAATTTTTTTTACCGATGCCTGACAGTACATGTATCAGGGTTATAAGTACCAGCATTTGAGTCTAAGAAATCAATTTGTATTACGAATTCTAGTAGGAAAACCATACTTTGACTTTTAATTTCTCATAAGCATGCAAGCAGCTATGTCAAATTCTCACAGGAAATTCTAATAATCGCTCACCTCTCAATATATGCTGGCCTCTGGGGTCTGGCACAAATTAGGGCTTTAGGCCAGGAAGAAGACTTTCCTATTAACATTTCAGTATCAGTATTGATCAGCCACATTAAGAATTACCTCCTAACCTGCTCATAGGGCATTGTTATATATTCAATATTAGTCATCTCTATTCATAAATGCATAATTCTTTTTTTTAAATTAAAAGTAAAATGTAATCCTGGCGACTGAATTCTTAAAGAGCAACTGTCACATTTCTGTTTTCCTCTGCACAACAAAAATTCTGATTTCAAGAAAATGTATGATTTACCGTACATTTTTTAAAATTTGACATAGAAGAGGCTGAAGAGAAAAGACCAGTAACCAGTTTCCATCATAAAATATCCAGAAGGCATTCAAACAAGATTTTGCCAAAGGAGCGTTATTTTCATACTGACTAAAATTGTCCTGAGAAAGAAGTGTTAGACATATGATTTTTTTTCCCTCAGACTGTCCAATTTACCAAGATGGCAGCACCCAGTTAATATACCTAATGAGCTTCAAAAATGTCACAATTTTACTTAAAGTTGGTTGTCCAATAAACAACTTTCATCAACAATCCACATAGGATGATAACTGTATGAAATATGGGAATCTTGCTAACAAGACTCAGATCAACCCACAGTTCAGGAAGGTAAAATTCAACAATCCTACAGACCAGGAAGGGTTGGAAAGGGCACTCGGCTTGTTTTTTTGGCCACAGGCCCTTTAATTCTTGACCAGTGCTTGTGATATCATGTCGGACATTGGCTGTGTACTCTATGTGCTGTATAACTCAGGCTGTGTACCCTAAATGCTGACTATCTCAGTGTCATGGACGTCTTCCATTATTAGGAGACTTGTGACTTTTGGCCCTGAGTCTCTCTTAGCCTTGTGAGATTCTGGAGATTAAATGTATTTTCCTTTGCTGTTGATAGAATTCATTCATTCCACTAAGGTGGAAAAAGCTGCTGAGGTTCTGACCTCAGCCCATCCGTCTTCTGCCTTGGAGTCTGGTTGCAGCCGATAAGTTGGTATTTGTATTCTTTTCCCCTCTGTTTGTCTTCTTTCCCTTCATGTTGTATTAGTGCAGTGGTGGGACTAGTGTTCCTCGCTGGCCATCTCACTAGTGAGGGTGAGTAAAGAGGTTACAAGGGCATTAAGTATCCTGCTCGGCGACAGGGTGAAATAACCCATATAGGGTTGGCTAAAAAGTGCAGGGTAGAGCTGCAGGTGAGGGCAGTAGGTGTCCCATCTTCCCTCTCAATAGCGCCAAGGCCCACCATTATTAAAGTGTCCCCGGTGTTCCCCCTTTGTACGTGGTGTTTTTGTAGCGTGTCTGATGTCCGTAGGTCTATTTACAACTGTCACACCATGTAATCTGACTTGTCCCACTCCAACCGTGACACTCAGGGTATGTATCCTCTATGCTCAACATCTCTGATTGAGTAAGTTATGTGCCTAACATCTCAGGCTGTGTACCCTGTGTGCTGAATATTTCAGGCTGTGTGCCCTGTGTTCTGCATACCTCAGGCTGTGTGCCCTATGTGTTGCATACCTCAGGCTGTGTACCATTTGTGCTGTATATATTGGGCTGTGTACCCTATGTGTGCTGTATACATCAAGCTCAGTGATGTATAACTCAGGATCAGTGTATCTTATGCGATGTACATACAGCTGGCTCAGTGTGTCCTATTTGATGTATACATCAGGCTCAGTGTTGCATCAGAGAGAAGCAGCTTCAGCCATCTTATTAGGGATGAGTTATATAAATGTTTGAGCACATATAGTAGGATAAATTTTAAGTTGATAATTTGGTACAGTCACCGAGTGATGGTATCAATATCAAAATGGCCCTTGGCATGAAAAAGGTTCCCAATACCTACTACAGACAGTGGATTAAGCTGTTGCAGTACATGCAACTTCACACAAAAGATCATTGGAATACTTGTACTACTGATTGGTGGCACATAGATGACAGACGACTTGTCATATAGACTTTAGAAGAGATTAAAAAAATGAATCCCCACAAAAATTGGATTGAAATAGTCATTTATGTTATCCTAACAGGGGAAGGGGATAAGTATGTGTGGTGCCCTGGACAAGCCAGGACGTCACAGGTACTGCAACAACACACCCCACACCCCGGTTAAGCACATCAGTCGCACACACAAATCCTTTTTGCCTCCCTCCAGGGGCTGATGTCCACACAAGGTGGGGCGGGGCCAGGCGGTTGGCTCCTCCCACCAAGGAGTTCACAGTCCTGGAGGCGGGAAAAGGAAAGCAGATCAGTTTGGAGTGTAGAGAGTGAGAGTCAGGGAAGTGGTAGTGGAGGAACTGACTGGTCGTGTCCGGGTACGTGGCCCGGGCACCTGACAGCAAGGTTGGCAGATGGTGGTGACCGTCTGCAGGAGAGGCCGATTGACGCACAACCGTAAGGACCGGGGACGGGCGGTGGCCCGCCGGTACCGGATCGGGGAGCGAAGAGAAGCCAGCACCATCCGGCAGGGCCTACGGACCCCGACCAGGCTAGGAGTCACCGTTAAACCGGTCAAATCCGTCAGCGACGGGAACCTCCGGAGTTTCCCAGCAGTAAAGACCCGACTGAAGGCAACCGTGCAAACCGTGAGGGAGAGAAAGCTACCGCCAGAGCTAGAGCTCCCAGCGCCAGAGCCTGCGGGCAAACAGGGGCTCCCTTAGCCAACCAACCACTGGGGAGAGGGTTACCGGTGGGAAGCCATCGGGGCCAAGAACATAATACTGGTGCAGGGAGAGACAGTTACCGCCAACCTACCGGGAGTGACCGTCGCAGCCATCTGTGGGACTCGTCCGTCCAGCCGTTTGTTTTACCAGAGACTCCGTGTGCGTTACTGGCTGAGTAAGTACCACCGTGCCGTCTGGCACTGCACTGCCCCGCCACCATGCACCTGGCCAAGCCCCGCAACCCACCTTACAGACAACAACTCTGGGCCCCGGGACTGCCAAAAACCCCCCTACCCACGGAGGGGAGAGAAACATCTCAGCTGCTCCCTGACATCGCTCCCGGGATCCCCGTACAGAGCAGCGGTGGTGCCCCAACCTCACCACACACCGTGGGTGGTGTCACAAACCGACAACCCAAACACCAACCAACCACCCCTTTCACTCATGGGCGAGGAGCGCCGCTCGAGTCCCCGGAACCGGCCCAACGCTGGAGCCACCGAGCAGCAGCAGCAGCGCCGGACCCGAGCGTGGTGAGCGCAGCGCCCCGCCGCCCGCGACATATGCATACTCCCCCCAGATATTATCTGATCTGCAGCTGCTGTCACTCAACAAGCAGTTAATTTTATAAACTTTACTTTCTTGGATTTCAAAACCTAAACATCCGAGCTGACCACTAAAGTTATGTACAATCAACCTGATAGTGCCAGTATAGCATTGGCTTTAGGTTATATAAAAAAATCCTGGTGATTGGTTCCCTTTAAACTTTTCTATATTAAGCACAAAAGGAATGATTAGTATCATGAGGTGAAGTCCTTTTATTGTGGTTTGCTTCTTGTTCAGTAGCTCTCATGACTGTACAATCCATGTGCTTGTTACGCTCATCAACTATTAGAAATAATAAAAGATGCTACTCTTTTAATCTATTCAACAGTTGGTTAAATGTGAGAGAAATGAAATGGCATGTTAATTCTTAGTTTGTAAAAAATACTTGGACAACCCCTTCCTAAATTCCTGAGTACCCCAAATAAAAAAAAGAAAAGTTTATAATCATCTCCTGCATTAACTCCATGTCTCTTGGGGCTCACATGACAGTGTTATGTCATTTAAACGCTGCAGCCAATCAGTGGTCAGTTGATGCTCATTGGTATTCTGACATGGACGCCCGCACTAAAGAAATAGTACAGGCAGAAGCAGTTGGCTGCAGAGCTATTGCAACAAGAGCACAGGAAGACTTGGTGCATAATATGAATTTGAACTTTTGTTATTTTATGCAGAGGACCTAGATATTTAAAGAGGTTATCTACCACTAGGTAAGCCCCTTCTTAAAAACTATATTTCTTTTGTAAACTAAAAATGACCTGTATTCACCTCCTATAGCGGCAGTGTTCCAGTGGTGTTGGTTTGAGGTCTCCTGAGGCTTGCGTGAAATTGTTATGCTACGTGAGTATTACAGCCAAGCAGCGTTCACTATCAGGCTAAATGGTTTCACTTCCTTTGGACAAAATTTTGGTGTTCAGCAAAGATGTGATTATTGCAGCCCATTAGTGGCAGCTAAGTGCACATGTCAAGTGAGCCTCGGAAAACCAGTGCCGACATTGCTGGAACAGCACAGGTATGGGTGGAGAGTATAATATTTTTATTTTACAGGGAGAAATATAGTATTAAAGAATAAGGGTCTTAGTTGTGGACATCCCCTTTAAGACAGGGCTTTTGTAATACAACAAATGTACTATAATACAACATCTGTGGACTAGCATGAGAACTGGATTTTATAAAAATAATTATATATATATTTTGTATTATCCATATCGCCAAAATAACGTACGGGCTACATAAAATAAAGCATAACTATAATATGTTCTTGAGAAAATGTATGACACATGACCATGGATTGCAATCTTTGCCTGAACAGTCCTTCTTTTGCATTGGTCTCAAGCAGGAAATGGCTGCCTACTTTGGAGTGACCAGAATACGCTAGATTTATGACGGGGATATTAGACTACATTTGACCAATTGAACAATGCAATTATGCTGTATCAGGGATCATTTAGACAACCGTTCCGTCTGTCCTGTTCAGTTACTGATTTTTTGCAGACCTACTGACAGCACCATCTTTTCAATGTCTTTTGTGTAAGATCAGATGGCACACGGAAACACTTCCGTGTGCATAATTTCCTACAAAAAACACATAAGATACCGTATGTCTGTTTCGTTATTATGGAACAGGTCCTATTCTGTTCCATAATAACGGTCCATGACTCAATTTAAGTCAATGGGTCCGCAAAATACCCGGAAGCCGCACGGAAGCACTTCTTCCGTGTGACTTCTGTCGGGTGCCCATGCAGTCTGTGTCTCGCTCCCGCACCTGCAGTGCAGTGTGTCAGCATCTGCCTTCACTACAGTGTATTAGCATCTGCTTGCACAGCAGTGTGAGCCTCTGCGGGGATGTTTAAGCGCCAACATTAGGAGGTTAGCAAAGTTCATTACCTGCTGTGATGAAGTTCTGCACTCCTGATGTCAGCGCTCGTTACGGAATTCCATGCCCAACGCATTCTCACATCAAGTCTCGTGGGCGGCCCGAGATTGTGACTAGCGGTGACATCACAGGCCACTCATGATACTTCGTTTGTGAACACGGCGGACAATGGGAGTCAGTGACAAGCACTGACGTCAGGACTGCAGCGGCGTTCATCACCCAGGTAATGTACCTAGCTAACCTCATGAAGTCAGAGCTCGTCAATCCCTGTGGTGACCACGGCTGACCTAATGATGTTAGGTCAGGTCACTGCACTGCTCTCCTGGCCAATGGGGAACATTCGGTATTCATTGACTGGGACAGTAAGTATGCATCGTCGTGGGACCCCCTTATTGGATTACGCCAGACCCGGATTTTTTTTTCAAAAAAATTGGTGAAAGAGGGAATGTTTTGGGGAGTGTTTTTTTTCAAATAAAAATTAGTTTTTCGTTTATTTTTTTTATTACTGACTTGGTTAGTGATGTCGGGTATCTAATAGACGCCGTGACATCAAAACCCAAGGACTTGATGCCAGGTTACATTACACAGCTAGT
The DNA here is from genome assembly GCF_048569485.1 of Anomaloglossus baeobatrachus. NCBI lineage: Eukaryota > Metazoa > Chordata > Amphibia > Anura > Aromobatidae > Anomaloglossus > Anomaloglossus baeobatrachus. Next base: position 426,028,852 of record NC_134358.1, read on the forward strand.
ATCAACCCCATATATTACCTCGATTGCCACTGCACCAGGGCATTTAGGATGAGCCGGGTAAAGTCCTGGGACTGTCGCATCTAATGGATGTGGCAATTCTGGCCGACTGTTGGCTGATATTTTTACGCTGGGGGCTCCCAATAACGTATATCTCCCCAGCCTGATAATACCAGCCAGCAGCTGTGAGACTTTATCTTGGCTGGGTATCAAAATTGGGGAGGGTCAAACTCCATTCCTTTAAAATTATTTATTGTACTCTACGACATATACCCACCCATTGGTGGCTGAGATTGGTTGCAGTCAGACAGCTGTCACTCAGCGTGGGGATGTGTCTGACTGCAACCAATCACAGACGCCGGTGAGCAGGGAAGCAGTGAATATGAAATTAGCCTAATGAGCGGCTGGCAAGAGAAGAACAAAGATCTGCCACGGGAGCAGTGTCACAGCCGCGCTAGTGAATATGTAGCACTTGCTCCTACACCTTTGTGCCAGATTCTGTTCCCCATAGACCTTATATGGGGAGCAGCACATGGCCAGATACCCTGGACTACATGTAACTCTCCTTCCATTTTTTTTTGCGGTCCGCAAAAAAACGGAAGTTACAAGGATGACACATGGACCGTATACGGAACAGAACGGGACAAATGCAATTGTCACACGGATGCATTCGTGGAAAACATGGACCGTTTTTTTACGGACTGCAAATACGGAACGGTCGTGTGAATGTAGTCTCATAGGTAGGTATTACAGGATCAGAATTAAAGGGCTTGTCCATGTTTGGAACAAAAGTCTGCAGTTACTCTATGCAACTTCAGTGTTCTGAATCCTCATGACTGCAAGTATGCATGAGAAGTGAACTGCTTAAGGCCGCACACATGCAGCCTGAATGAGGCCATAAGCTTGCAAATTCCATACTTGTGGTCCCGTGACTGGCTGCTCTTGACGCCTGCATTGGAAAATAATGACAGCGTGCAGTGCACACGCTGTAAGGATTCATTAGTTTGCAATCACATAGAGAAACTGCAGACTTTCATTCCAAACATGCACAACTCCTTTAACATTAGAAATAAATTGGCACTATTCCATAATAATGTACTGAGCTAAAGAAATGCATATATTTTAAGCTTCAGATTTACAACTGCTTTAATATAAAACATCTTTCAAATTATTTGTTTTCGTATAAGAAAATTCCTATTGGCAATTCCTTTTTTTGGCATCATAAAATAACATGCAATATTATTTAAGTTCCAACATGTTCTGGGTCACCTGTGAAGATTACAAGATGCAATAAAAGAATGAAAATATTACAGATAAGATATGAAAGCTTTTAATGCTTCACTGCCTAAATAGTTTTAGGCATGACCCTAAAAGCTAACGATTGTTTGGAAGGATATTGGGAATTGTTCCAAACTTGTAGGAAAATATTGATTCAAGTGGTGCCAAGACTTACTGGGGAGTGGTAAAGTGTCAACAAGACGGGATGCTGTGTCACAGCTTCAAACGCTGATAGAGCTGTCCTGATCAGTTCATCGGACGCGGCCTGACCTGGTCACACAAAATAAAGCCATTGTTGTGTTGTAGGACTCTTGGAGTCTCAATTAACCTTTGTTCTAGTAATTCTTTCATGTTGCGGATTGCCCTGAGATGCACTTACCCACTGCTCCTTCCAAATTAGTCTCACCAGTGTCCACAGATTTAATTTGGTTCTGAAAAAAAAGTTACAGTTGATTTTTTTTATGCCTTTAACAAAGTTATTAGCAAAATAAATATAAACAATACAAGGCACAACCTTAAAGAGGTTTTCCCACAAACAAAGTACATTTCAACCAATAGATCTTGGACTAATAGCAGGCTCCATAATTGAATGTGTTGTATAAAAAGTTCTGGTGCGGAGATAATCTTTTATCATATATATATATATATATATATATATATATATATATATATATATCCCTGCTATGTAATGGCCATGTCTGAGCGTACAGGGACATGGTCTGAACGTACCATTTTGACATATTGAAATCTATAGAGTGGCTCTCTGCTGATGCTTACAATTGCAATAAAAAGGTCGAACAAAACCGGGCTTTACGCGCTGTGACATCACTAGCGATGTCACAAGCGATAGCACCCGCCCACGTCGGTGGCGCTTCGGGGGGTGATCGCTGCCGCAGCGAATAATATCGCTACGGCAGCGTCACACGCAATTACCTGTTCACTGACGTCGCTGTGGCCGCTGAACAATCTCTCCTTTAAGGGGGAGGGACGTTTGGCATCACAGCGGCGTCACTAAGCGGCCGACCAATAGAAGCAGAGGAGCGGAGATGAGCGGCCGGAACATCCCGCCCACCTCCTTCCTTCCGCATTGCCGGCAGCCACAGGTACGATGTTGTACCTCGTTCCTGCGGTGTCACACATAGCGATGTGTGCTGCTGCAGAAACGACAAACAACCTGCGTTCCAAACGAGGAACAATTTTTAAAAAAATGAACATAGTGTACACGACAAACGATTTGACACCTTTTTGCGATTGTTACTGATCGCTAAAAGGTGTCACACACAACAACATCGCTAACGAGGCCGGATGTGCGTCACCAACACCGTGACCCCGACAATATCTCGTTAGCGATATTGTTGTGTGTAAATGGGCCTAAACAGTCTATTGATTTCAATGGAAAAAGTATCCCCTCTTAATAGACATTCAATTATAACGAAGAATATTTACACATTCCCCACTTCCATTACTTCATAACTTGAAAACTGACAGGCAAAAATTTGAAAAGGTTTGGATAAAAATTGATGAGATATAGAGAAAGTCAAAAGAAATGTCTTCATTTATCAACTATTAAGTGATTATTATTGAACTATATGAAACATTTATCATTCAGAATGCTTGATGAAAGGTATGAATTACCATAACTGTATCCATGTACGTGAATGGAGTGGTACAATTACCAACCCTTATCAAAGTGACTGATTGACAATGTACACAAACTTGTTGCTGTCGCTCACTGCAAATGTCTCTATGTTATTCAATATACATCAGTAAAAGGTATACCATATTAATTGTCTCCACTAGATTTTGTTCCTATTGCAGAAACTATTGAACTTGTTCGACCCCTTCACGACCTTGGACATACTAGTAAGAACAAAATTTGGTGGCTGGTAGACAATTCACTATATAATGCTGAATGCGTCCTTCTGTCCGAAGCAGAGATCAAACCATTTAAGTGGCCAGAGGGCCTATTTTGTTTTTTTTTTATATAAGGTTAACCACTGCAGAAATAACTGAGGGGATCTCATTTAGGAGTATTGCCTCACAGTAAGATCATTCTGGTAGCCTGTAGCCACTGTAGAAGTAACAGGGGTGGGTGCCTCATCTATGAGTATTGCCTCACAAAAAGATCGTTCTGGTTGACTATAGCAACCAATGTGCAGCTTTCAGCATTGAAGCTGCTGAGGTAAAGAGAAAGCTGAGCTCTGACTGGTTGCTATGGACAACTAGACCGTCATCAAGCGTAACCAATAACATAATCTTGAATGCGTTCTTCTCTGATGGCTGGTGCGTGCGCAGTGATAAGTTCATGTTGTAAAGGAATTCTTCAATAAAATGGTGCCTAAAGGCCACTTTACAGACAGATAAATCTGTGGCAGATCTATGGTTGCAGTGAAGTCACAAAGTCCGCACCAACATGCCAACTTAAAGAAAGACCACAGTTTACACCAATAACATAGTTTACAGAAGAGAAGTTTTTGCACAATAAATACATTTCGTTTTTAGCTAATATTTCAATAAAGTTAAAACTGTGGCAATAAAAATGCTTGACACCTGGACGTAGAACGGGTTCAATAGCTAGTCACATTATAATACGGCAGAGGTCATACAGTACAGTAAAAAAAAAAATTTCTAACCCAACTCAAGCAAATGTTAAATGTATCACTTAACGCAAAACAAAAATGAGAATAGGAATACATTAAAATACAAAACTGGAAACTTCAATCTTAGAAACTCAAGTGGTTGTGGTACTTGATTGCTATAGTCTACTTTGCATATGTTAAATTGAATGATTGAGCCTAGGTTCTGCCGTCAGTCATTAATTCTTGGCCATAAATTACCATCCTCTGAGCTAGGGACGGACCTATAATTGGTACCAACTGTGCAGCCGCACAGTGGCCCATTTCCACCTCTAAAAAGAAGGGAATTTTGTTTACTTACCGTAAATTCCTTTTCTTGTAGCTCCAATTGGGAGACCCAGACAATTGGGTGTATAGCTATGCCTCCGGAGGCCACACAAAGTATTACACTAAAAGTGTAAAGCCCCTCCCCTTCAGCCTATACACCCCCCGTGCTGCCACGGGCTCATCAGTTTTGGTGCAAAAGCCCGAAGGAGGAAAAAAATTATAAACTGGTTTAAAGTAAATTCAATCCGAAGGAATATCGGAGAACTGAAACCATTTAACATGAACAACATGTGTATACAAAAACAGGGGCGGGTGCTGGGTCTCCCAATTGGAGCTAGAAGAAAAGGAATTTACGGTAAGTAAACAAAATTCCCTTCTTCTTTGTCGCTCCTTATTGGGAGACCCAGACAATTGGGACGTCCAAAAGCAGTCCCTGGGTGGGTAAATAATACCTCATAATAGAGCCGTAACGGCTCCGTCCTACAGGTGGGCAACTGCCGCCTGAAGGACTCGCCTACCTAGGCTGGCATCTGCCGAAGCATAGGTATGCACCTGATAGTGTTTCGTGAAAGTGTGCAGGCTCGACCAGGTAGCTGCCTGACACACCTGCTGAGCCGTAGCCTGGTGTCGCAAGGCCCAGGACGCTCCCACGGCCCTGGTAGAATGGGCCTTCAGTCGTGAGGGAACCGGAAGCCCCGAGGAACGGTAAGCTTCGAGAATTGGTTCCTTGATCCACCGAGCCAGGGTTGACTTGGAAGCTTGTGTCCCTTTACGCTGGCCAGCGACAAGGACAAAGAGTGCATCCGAGCGGCGCAGGGGCGCCGTACGAGAAATGTAGAGTCTGAGTGCTCTCTCCAGATCTAACAAGTGCAAATCCTTTTCACATTGGTGAACTGGATGAGGACAAAACGAGGGTAAGGAGATGTCCTGATTGAGATGAAAAGTGGGCAAGGCAAATGGCCAGGGAGAAAATCCCTGAGCAGAGCACCACGACAGGAATATTTTCCACGTCCTGTGGTAGATCTTGGCGGACGTTGGTTTCCTAGCCTGTCTCATAGTGGAAATGACCTCTTGAGATAATCCTGAAGACGCTAGGATCCAGGACTCAATGGCCACACAGTCAGGTTGAGGGCCGCAGAATTCAGATGGAAAAACGGCCCTTGAGACAGCAAATCTGGTCGGTCTGGCAGTGCCCACGGTTCGCCGACCGTGAGATGCAACAGATCCGGGTACCACGACCTCCTCGGCCAGTCTGGAGCGACGAGGATGACGCGGCGGCAGTCAGCCCTGATCTTGCGTAACACTCTGGGCAACAGTGCCAGAGGAGGAAACACATAAGGAAGCCGAAACTGCGACCAATCCTGAACTAAGGCGTCTGCCGCCAGAGCTCTGTGATCTTGAGATCGAGCCATGAATGTTGGGACCTTGTTGTTGTGCCGTGAGGCCATTAGGTCGACGTCCGGCATCCCCCAGCGGCAACAGATCTCCTGAAACACGTCCGGGTGAAGGGACCATTCCCCTGCGTCCATGCCCTGGCGACTGAGAAAGTCTGCTTCCCAGTTTTCTACGCCCGGGATGTGAACTGCGGATATGGTGGATGCTGTGGCTTCTACCCACAGCAGAAACCGCCGGACTTCCTGGAAGGCTTGCCGACTGCGTGTCCCACCTTGGTGGTTGATGTAAGCCACCGCTGTGGAGTTGTCCGACTGAATTCGGATCCGCTTGCCTTCCAGCCACTGCTGGAACGCTTTTAGGGCAAGATACACTGCCCTGATCTCCAGAACATTGATCTGAAGTGAGGACTCTTGCTGAGTCCACGTACCCTGAGCCCTGTGGTGGAGAAAAACTGCTCCCCACCCTGACAGACTCGCGTCCGTCGTGACCACCGCCCAGGATGGGGGTAGGAAGGATTTCCCCTTCGATAATGAGGTGGGAAGAAGCCACCACCGAAGGGAAGCTTTGGTTGCCTGAGAGAGGGAGACGTTCCTGTCTAGGGACGTCGGCATCCTGTCCCACTTGCGTAGGATGTCCCATTGAAGTGGACGCAGGTGAAACTGCGCGAAAGGGACTGCTTCCATTGCTGCCACCATCTTCCCCAGGAAGTGCATGAGGCGCCTCAAGGGGTGTGACCGACCTTGAAGGAGAGATTGCACCCCTGTCTGTAGTGAACGCTGTTTGTCCAGCGGAAGCTTCACTATCGCTGGAAGAGTATGAAACTCCATGCCAAGATATGTCAGCGATTGGACCGGTGTCAGATTTGACTTTGGAAAATTGATGATCCACCCGAAACTCTGGAGAATCTCCAGAGTAACGTTGATGCTGTGTTGGCATGCCTCTTGAGAGGGTGCCTTGACCAGCAGATCGTCTAAGTAAGGTATCACTGAGTGACCCTGAGAGTGGAGGACCGCAACTACTGTAGCCATGACCTTGGTGAAAACCCTTGGGGCTGTCGCCAGGCCGAACGGCAGTGCCGCGAACTGAAGGTGTTCGTCTCCTATGGCGAAGCGCAAGAAGCGCTGATGCTCTGGAGCAATTGGTACGTGGAGATAAGCATCCTTGATATCCATCGATGCTAGGAAATCTCCTTGGGACATTGAGGCGATGACGGAGCGGAGGGATTCCATCCGGAACCGCCTGGTCCTTACGTGTTTGTTGAGCAGTTTTAGGTCCAAAACAGGACGGAAGGACCCGTCCGTCTTTGGAACCACAAACAGGTTGGAGTAGAAACCGTGACCCTGTTGCTGAAGAGGAACCGGGACCACCACTCCTTCTGCCTTCAGAATGCCCACCGCCTGCAGAAGAGCCTCGGCTTGCTCGGGAGGCGGAGATGTTCTGAAGAATCGAGTCGGAGGACGAGAGCTGAACTCTATCCTGTAACCGTGAGACAAAATGTCTCTCACCCAACGGTCTTTTACTTGTGGCAGCCAGGTGTCGCAAAAGCGGGAGAGCCTGCCACCGACCGAGGATGCGGTGTGAGGAGGCCGTAAGTCATGAGGAAGCCGCCTTAGTAGCGGTACCTCCGGCGGTCTTTTTAGGGCGTGATTTAGACCGCCATGCGTCGGAGTTCCTCTGATCCTTCTGCGGCCTTTTGGACGAGGAGAATTGGGACCTGCCCGCACCCCGAAAGGACCGAAACCTCGACTGTCCCCTCCTCTGTTGGGGTGTTTTTGGTTTGGCCTGGGGTAAGGATGTTTCCTTTCCCTTGGATTGTTTGATGATTTCATCCAATCTCTCACCAAACAAACGGTCGCCAGAAAATGGCAATCCAGTTAAGCACTTTTTGGAAGCCGAATCTGCCTTCCATTCCCGCAGCCACAAGGCCCTGCGTATTGCCACCGAATTGTCGGCTGCAACCGCCGTACGGCTCGCAGAGTCCAGGACAGCATTAATAGCGTAGGACGCAAATGCCGACGTTTGAGAGGTTATGGACGCCACCTGCGGCGCAGACGTACGTGTGAGTGCGTCAATTTGCGCCTGACCAGCTGAGATAGCTTGGAGTGCCCATACGGCTGCGAATGCTGGAGCAAAAGACGCGCCGATAGCTTCATAGATGGATTTAAACCAGAGCTCCATCTGTCTGTCAGTGGCATCCTTGAGTGAAGCTCCATCTTCCACTGCAACTATGGATCTAGCCGCAAGTCTGGAGATTGGAGGATCCACCTTGGGACACTGAGTCCAGCCCTTGACCACGTCAGGGGGGAAAGGGTAACGTGTATCCTTAAGGCGCTTGGAAAAACGCTTATCTGGACAAGCTCGGTGTTTCTGGACTGCCTCTCTGAAGTCAGAGTGGTCCAGAAACATACTCTTTGTACGCTTTGGAAACCTGAAACGGAATTTCTCCTGCTGAGAGGCTGACTCCTCCACTGGAGGAGCTGAGGGAGAAATATCCAACATTTCATTGATGGACGCAATAAGATCATTCACTATGGCGTCCCCATCAGGAGTATCAAGGTTGAGAGCGGCATCAGGATCAGAATCCTGATCAGCTACCTCCGCTTCATCATACAGAGAGTTCTCTCGCTGAGACCCTGAACATTGTGATGATGTCGAGGGGATATCATAGCGAGCTCGCTTAATCGGTCTGGGGCTGCGGTCCGTGTCAGAGACCTCACCCTGGGATCCATGAGACACCCCGGGAGGACATTGCTGTTCCAACTGAGGGGGACCAGGGGGCAATGATTCCACAGTGCCCCTGGCTTGAGATGCCGGCCTGGACTGCAAGGCTTCTAATATCTTAGCCATAGTCTCAGAAAGTCTTTCAGTAAAAACTGCAAACTCCGTCCCTGTCACCTGGACAGTGTTAACAGGTGGTTCTCCCTGGGCCACCGTGAGCAGAGGCTCCGGCTGAGAAAGTGCCACAGGGGCCGAGCATTGCACACAATGAGGGTCAGTGGAACCTGCCGGCAGTATAGCCGTACATGCTGCACAGGCAGCATAGTAAGTCTGTGCTTTGGCACCCTTGCTATTTGTGGACGACATGCTGTTGTCTCCTCTGAGCAATACAGGAGGGTATATAGACAAAAATCAACAGTGCACCATACAGTGTAAAGTATAGTCTATAATCATATAATCTATAAGTACACTTCTGCACTAGTGGGGCCAGCACCACAGGTGCTGCTTACCGCCTGCGCAAAGCAGTTGTGTGGGCACCAGAAATCCTGCCTGGGTCTCCCTGAGCTTGTCTCTCCTCTCCAGCGTTAGCAGAGCTGAGAGGAATGGCTGCCGGCGTCCTGAGGAGAGGAGGGAGCCGTGGGCGTGACCCAGAAAAGTGCGGGAACTGGTGCCCCACTGTGCAGAGTGAGGGGGGTGGAGTATGCAAAGCATGCTCCAGCCCTCAGTGCTGCCGTCCTGTACAGCGTCCCGCCCTTCCCCTGATTGGCAGGGCTGGGGGCGGGAAGAAAACGAGACTAGGCCGCAAAAGCCGGGGACTCGAGTTATAAGCGCGGCCGCCGTATAAGCGCGGTCGGCGCGGAAGTCCCCGGCGCACTAACAGTCCCAGCCGCGCCGCAGTGATAACCATGGCAGCGGCGGTCAGCGCGGCAGTCCCCCTACACGAACACACTCAGCGACGCTGAAGTGTGTAATGGCACAAACGCAGTCAGCGCTGCTGTCCCCGGTGCACTAGCACACCCAGCAATGCTGGAGTGGTGCTGTGCGCGGTCCCCACGGGGACACAGAGTACCTCAAAGTAGCAGGGCCATGTCTCTGAACGATACTCGGCTCCTATCCAGCATGGTCCTCAGGAGCTGTGGATGGAGCACGGTCTCCTGTGCCTGGAGACCGAAAGGATCCCACTTCACCCAGAGCCCTAATTGAGAGATGGGGAAGGAAAGCAGCATGTGGGCTCCAGCCTCCGTACCCGCAATGGATACCTCAACCTTAACAACACCGCCGACAAGAGTGGGGTGAGAAGGGAGCATGCTGGGGGCCCTGTTATGGGCCCTCTTTTCTTCCATCCGACATAGTCAGCAGCTGCTGCTGACTAAGCTGTGGAGCTATGCGTGCATGTCTGACCTCCTTCGCACAAAGCATAAAAACTGATGAGCCCGTGGCAGCACGGGGGGTGTATAGGCTGAAGGGGAGGGGCTTTACACTTTTAGTGTAATACTTTGTGTGGCCTCCGGAGGCATAGCTATACACCCAATTGTCTGGGTCTCCCAATAAGGAGCGACAAAGAAAGGTGGACTTGTGAATTATGATGAGCTATTGGGCTTCAAAGGCCCCATATGCTGTTCTTGCACAGAGGCCTCTTCTGTCTGTGTCTGTCACTTCTCTGAGCTGTGGTTCTCTGAATGCACCTGCATATGCAAATACCTGGAGTGCCATGACAAGGGCCCAAAGAGCCACAAGTAGAGTCACTGGTTGGGGGAACAATGTATTTAAAGGCACATCCAAGACATTATAAGATGAAAGATAATGTAGGAGATGCTAGAGTAATTTTAGGAGTTGCTGTGAAAGCTCCTAAAACATGCCTCTTTCTTGCCCACTCTTCTAATGGCCGCGGCTATGGAGCGCGTGCGCGCTGTGACTCCGGGCATGTTCGCGTCAGCCGGCTTCCGTACGGAGTGACGCGTGCGCTCTGTGTGACGACACAGGAAGTGCCCGCGTCAGTTCCGGGAATGCCCTATGACGCGGCCCACTGCCGGAGTCCCACCCCGCACGCGACCAATCGCTGCCCGGCCAGGCAAGGAAGCGGTCTATTTAAACGCAGTCATACTATGCGGCAGTACACCACGGCCCCCCGAAGAAGACATCGAAACGTGCGCGTCGGGGCACGTTTTACTCGGGTTCCACCTCCATCATTATGGGTGAGTGCAGTACAGGGACTACTTAATGTAAATTTCATATATTCTGATCGGTACTCGCCTGTGTTATGATTAACATGTGGTACATGGTCTGACCCTCTGGGCATTGGATTCCCTATTTATGTTGTCCCCTTTGGTGCCTACTATAATAGGTGTGCACATTCTGGGACATTAGGGTTACTGTGAATCTACTGTCCGGAGGCTTATTAGACCATGCCCCACTCACTATTTTTGTGATACTGCTCCCCTAATGAGTGGTGGACTCCTGGTTTTTGTGTGTCAGTGACATCTCCTTGTTGAGCCTGATCCTTGTGTAATGTTGTTTCTCACTGTCTTATGTCACTTTTTTGCTATTTATTATACCCAATAAATATTTGTTATATTTTTGCAAAAAAGTAGTGATCCTTGTCATTTATAATGAATTGGTCTTTTGTATGACCGCTGACTACCATTCCCTTGGTCCTCTTATCCCTATAGTAATTTTAGGAGCGTATAAGTGCAGACAGAAGTAGAGGCATACACAAGAAGAATAAAGGCCGCTTTACACGCTACGATATATCTAATGATATGTCGTCGGGGTCACGTCATTAGTGACGCACATCCGGCCTCGTTTGACATATCGTAGCGTGTAACACAACTGAGCGACTGTGAACGAGCAAAAATACTCACCTTATCGTTGTTCGTTGACGCGTCGCTCATTTTCAAAAAAATCGAACGTCCTTCTATTCTCCGGTTGTTCGTCGTTCCCGAGGCAGCACACATCGCTCCGTGTGACACCCCGGGAACGATGAATTGCAGCTTACCTGCGGCCACCGGCAATGCGGAAGGAAGGAGGTGGGTGGGATGTTTACGTCTCGCTCATCTCCGCCCCTCCGCTTCTATTGGCCGGCCGCTGTGTGACGTCGCTGTGACGCCGAACATCCATCCCCCTTCAGGAAGAGGATGTTCGCCGCCCACAGCGAGGTCGTTCGGGAGGTAAGTACGTGTGACGGGGGTTTACGACTTTGTGCGACACGGGCAACAAATTGCCCATGCCTCACAAACGATGAGGGCGGGTGCGATCGCACGACATATTGACACGTGTAAAGCAGGCTTAAAATACTATGACAAGATCACTTTCCTTTCCAACAGTAAATGACTGAAAAGAAATCAACGCCTAATGTGATACAACTGTCCATAAATGCTGGCTGACAGCAAATCTGTTATAAACGTATGGGACGACAGAGGTACATCAGTGTAACTATAGCCATCAGTACCAGTTACCTAAAGATCATCATATATGCAGAAAAGTTAAGTACTAATTTGTAGTTTAGCAATGTAAATGCAAAAAACCACAACTACGTAAAACCACAAATATATTTTGCAATATTATTAAACAAAAATAGAGATAATATCAAGGACATATAATAAAAATGAAATGACATTAACAATGTATAAGGTCCAGTAACTTATCTCATAGATGCAAATAGCTTTCCTTCAAAACAAAGAAAAATGGCTAGATTGTTTCCAATAACAAGTCATGCATCATGTCATGGATATATTGTGGTATGGCTAAATAAGCTTGGCATGATGCAAGGCTTTTTAAAGGGTCATTCACTGACTTGATGTTTAACTGCCTGCATAGGTGACAGTAGAAAGAAAGTTCCTTTTTTTTTTTTTTGTTGGAGTAGAGCAAATTTGCACACCCTTGTTTCTCTGGGGGCATTGCATGGCAAATAATTCTCTCTCTATCTGATGGTTGTCTCCACAAGGATAAATATTATCCCCTTATCGCACACATAATGTTTATAGTCAATGAGTTAACCGTGAAACCAGTACAAATATCACAGTCTCAATGCTGACAAATAGTGGATCTTTCAACTATAGTATGCTAAACAGAGACTTTATTGGAGATGTCCACATCTACAATACGCGTTTTGGGGCTGGGCAACCCCTTGATCAAAGTACCAAATAACATGTTTTATATTCTGAGATAGGGGTCAGTGGGACCCAGAAACATGCAGATGTTGACATCCATAATAAATGAATTATCATGCATACTCCAATTGTATGATCCACCATTTGACATCAGCAGGGTCGTGATGTTTGGCCAGGTTTCTCGTAACTCCACTGACTTCAAACATCTTGCACAAAGCTTCCTATTTCAAGTATAGGGCTGGAAGCAGCTTAATTGGTCATAACTCTAGGCTTATTCAGGAGTTGTGTTCGGAACACAACACACCAAGCTGAGGAGGCCACTACCTGGGGGGATACAAAAAAAAAGATGGACCTCAAGATAGTCCCTCAACACTACTAGTATAAAACTGCTGCCCTAAAGTGATTTTTCCCTAATTTCTATGTAGCTCATTCTCTTATCTCATGCAGTCACTATAAATTACCCTGAAATTTGGGTCTGCACAAAGACTGTGAGGGGGACTTTGCACGCTGTGACATCGCTACTGCAATATTGTCGGGGTCAAATCGAAAGTGACGCACATCCGGCGCCGGTAACGACGTTGCAACGTGTAAAGCCTAGATGCGCCGATAAACGATCGCAAAAGCGTCGAAAATCGGTGATCTGTGTAGCGTCGGTCATTTTCATAATGTCGCACCAATAGGATATACGATGTTGTTCCTCGTTCCTGCGGCAGCACACATCGCTGTGTGTGAAGCCGCAGGAGCGAGGAACATCTCCTTACCTGCCTCCACCGGCTATGCGGAAGGAAGGAGGTGGGCGGGATGTTTACGTCCTGCTCATCTCCACCCCTCCGCTTCTATTGGCCGCCTGCCGTATGACGCCGCACGACTCGCCCCCTTAGGAAGGAGGCGGGTCGCTGGCCAGAGCGACGTCGCAGGGCAGGTAAGTGCGTGTGAAGCTGCTGTAGCGATAATGTTCGCTACGGCAGCTATCACAAGATATCGCATCTGCGACGGGGGTGGATACTATCGCGCTCGGCATCGCTAGCCGATGTTAGCGATGTCGCAGCGTGCAAAGTACCCCTTAGAATTCAGAACGATCAATAGTCAGAAGAATTTCCTAAAATGCCAGTAACTATTTGGCAGCAACTTAGGAAGAGCTATCGTTGAGTAGATAAACCATGTTCAAGTCTGTATCTACCCCACCTCAGTTAAACAATGTGAACAGTGAGAAATAAATTATTGACATAGCAGAAAAAAAATCAAGTCTACAGAGTATATATTTTACCTTCCTGGTCTTCAACGACAAAAGAAATCCATAGGATTACACTTTTTGCTATTTACAATAAAAAGAAGCTGTGTTTTTAACAAATTACTCTTTTGTGATATGTCTCTTTTGGTTATCTTTAAAAATATGAAAATCTGTCAGCTAAACCAACAGGGACCTATGAAACCTGTCATCTTTCTCTCTAATTTACACTAGGCTCTCCATAATTAATGTACATACTCCAGCGCATACAGTAGCCTGACAACAGATTTTCTGTGATTTCTAATAAAGCCGTTATTTGTGACACGAGACTGCAGAACACAGGGAGACGCAAACCAGTCTGCTGCCTTCATTTGTAGGTACCATTGAATTTAAGTCATTTCTGCAGGTATTCGAGGCAGTACAGATAAGTCTGCCCTATAATTGCCTTTAGGATTGATATTAAACATATAATACAGACTAACAGAGAGCAGAATTAAGTGGAACATGGTGGAATGCTGTCCTTCAACTCAAGAGCTCGGAGTATAGAAATAACCATATACTGTATCACGTAGATACAACAGTAGAAGTTATAACAATCTCACAAGAACTGTGTCCAATGAAGTTCCCTAGAGTACAGCTGAGAAAGGGATTTCTGATTATATTATCTTCCACTCCAATCTCTAATAACTTCCCATTGGGATTTCGAGACAAGCTATATTTCACTTAAAAAAGGATTCTGTTAATGGTCTCTGGCAAGTAATTACTATTTAAAACATGTTTGGTGTCCCATGGTTCATATTGTTCTTCTGACTTGAATCATTTTACTCCTGTGAGATTGGTTTGAGATAACCCACAGGATATGATTTATATAATACAACCTGGAACTGGGAGAAAAGCACTACTGGTGCCTGTGCTTTAAGATCGGAGACTAATAGATTTATCTAGCTTGAGGACTGCAAACGCTGTTTTTCTTATACAGGCTGGGAAAGTATTGTCAAATATTAAATTGCTGGAAGCAGCGGATCTCTCTGCCTCTGCAGCTCGATACAGAACTTACCTTGATCAGTCTGCAGCTACTTACAAATTCCAGCTTAAAAACAAGGACAAATGTGAATGTTTGTGGTGGCACAGAGCAGAGAAAATTGAGCTCATTAGGTGTGATTCTTAAGAAAATATACTGTATTAAAGCATTATACATTTACAAAATACTATATTATAGTATTATACAGCTTTTAAACATTACTTAGGTCTACAATTTTGATGACAAAAAACACCACCTAGTCCTTGCCTAAAAAAATGTAAAAAAATAAGTGATTTAAAAAAACTATTAAACTGTCTATTTACAAGTTGTAACTAGTGATAGGTGGACCCAATTTGTAAAAGCCTGGATCTGCGCAGGTTCAAATTATTTCAATAATCTTTAAAAAATGGCATGCGGTTGTCCCCAATTTTGATATACCTAGCCAAGGAAAAGCCTGACAGCTGGGGGCTGGTATTCTCAGGCTGGGGAGACCCATGGTTATAGCCCCCCCCCCAGCCTTCAGCCACCCAAAATTGTTGCATCCATTAGATACCATTATCCCACAACTTTGCCCGGCTCTTCCCGTTTGCCCTGGTGAAGTGGCAATTGGTGTAATAATTGGTTAATCGCAGCTCACAGCTTTACATTAGTAATGGGAGGTGTCAATGAGATACCCCCATTACTACTCTGTAAGTGAAAGTAAATAAACATAAACACCAAAAAATCCTTTATTTTAAATACAATGTAAAAAAACACCCTCTTTCACCACTTTATTGACCCTGAAACACCCCTGAAGGTACGACATAATCCACACCAGGTCCTATGACGATTCCAGCTTTGCTACATCTGAAGTCACAGCATACGAACATGGAACATGACCACCTGCTGTGGACTTCAGGCAAAGATTGAGTTGCGATCAGCGGTGACATCAGTCAGGTAAGTTGGGGCACAGATGGAAATTACCATGGCCCTCCACCTGTGTCCGCAGATAACTTGACCCAGGGTACATGTGGTCACAGATGGAGGGCCGTGGGAACCGCCAGCTGTACTCACAACTTACCTAAGTGACGTCACCGCTGATTGCTGCTCAGTCTCTGATGTTTGCATTGCGTGATCATGTTCCATGATAGCGTGGACTTCAGATAAAGCTGTGCTGGAATCATCGTGTGACCTCGTGTGGATTATGTCGGACCTGGGTGTTTTGGAGGTTAATAAATTGGTGAAAGAGGGTGCTTTTTGTCTATTTTGTCATTTTTTTTCCGGTGTTTGTGTTTATTTCTTCTTCCTCACAGATTAGTAATGGGGTTCTCATAAGTCTTCTCCCATTACTAATGTAGGACTTAGTGGCAACTGTGATTAACCCCTTATTACCCCAATTGCCATGGCACCAGAGCAGTTGGGATGAGCCAGGTTAATAGATGCGGCAATCTTGGGCAGCTGCAGGCTGCAATTTAAACCTGTGGGGGCCCAATAAGCATGGGGCTCCCCAGCCTGAGAATGCCAGCCCTGTTGGGCTGTATCTTGACAGAGTATCAAAATTGGGGGGATCGAATGCCTTTTTTTAAAAAATATTTATTTAAATAATTTAAATAAAAAAAAAAAAAAAAAAACTGCATGTGGTTCCTCTTATTTTGACACACGGCCAAGATAAGCGCATGGCTGGGTGCTGCAGCCTGTTACCGTATACTTTATCTGTGCTAGGTATAATAATATAGGGCCCCCCCCAACCTTTGTGTCCATTTATTTTTACTTTACAATATACACCTGCAGATAGGAAGAGTCAGACACG
Organism: Anomaloglossus baeobatrachus; assembly: GCF_048569485.1. NCBI lineage: Eukaryota > Metazoa > Chordata > Amphibia > Anura > Aromobatidae > Anomaloglossus > Anomaloglossus baeobatrachus. The sequence continues at coordinate 426,045,290 of NC_134358.1, forward strand.
TTGTCACTCAGGGGGTGCGTCTGACTGCAACCAATCACAAATGTCAGTTGGCAAAGAAAGCAGTGCATAAGTATGAAGGATAATGAGAGGCCCCGGAAGTAGAATGAGTGGACCTGGGAGCAGTTACAGCTGCACTGGAGACTCTATAAGTACAGCGTGCTTGCCTTTTTTGGTTTTCTTTATTTTTTATTTTTTTTGTATTACCCGAGTGTTGGATTCGGATCAATACCCGGAATTATCTGAGAATCTGGGCAAGACATTCAGATACCTTTGAACCTGCATGTGTCCAGACTTTTAAGGGTACTTTCCACACAACGATATCGCTAACGATATATCGTCGGGGTCATGGTGTTCGTGACGCACATCCGGCGCCGTTAGTGATATCGTTGTGTGTGACTAAAAGGAGCGACGATCAACGATCGCAAAAGCGTAAAAAATCGTTGATCGTTGACACGTCGCTCCTTTTCAGAATATCGTTGGTGGTGCATGCCGCTGGTTGTTCATCATTCCTGCGGCATCACACATCGCTATGTGTGACACCGCAGGAACGACGAACATCTCCTTACCTGTGTCCACCGGCAATGAGGATGGAAGGAGGTGGGCGGCATGTTCCGGCCGCTCATCTTCTCCCCTCCTCTGGTGGGCGGCCGCTTAGTGACGCCGCTGTGACGCCGAATGAACCACCCCTTTAAAGGAGAGATTGTTCGGTGTCTCCAGCGACGTCGCTAAGCAGGTATGTGCGTTTGACGCTGCCGTAGCGATATTGTTCGCCACGGCAGCGATCACCACCATGACAAAACAGCAACGTGGGCGGGTGCTATCGCTAGCGATGTTGCAGCGTGTAAAGCACCCTTTACAGTCTAGATCCGCCCATCTCTATTATTTATCTTTCACTTTAAATGGATCCTGTAAAAAAATAATGGATTTGTAAGAAATTTAGGAAAAACGGATGGCTAAATAGCAAACAATAAACAAATCTGTTCTCCATAGATTAGATCCGTCAGAAATCAATTCTTTAGCTCAGCCTTTTTTGGTAGCCCTGTAGAGAATATATGGTGGGATTGTGGTCATAAACCTGCCATGCTATTTTGCAAAAGGGATAAAAGTTCCATGTTGGGGATAAAAAAAATTCTCCCAATCTACAGATTCAAGAGGTGGGTCACTAAAACATCAGCATGTTATCACCTATCATGTCTTGTTTTCACTAGACAACTCCTTTAACAGTAGTTGTAGAAGTTATGCAAATCTTGGCTATATCTTTAAAGGGAACCTGTTAGGTTCCCAGTGCACCCAGAACTGTTAGCAATTCTGGGTGCATTTCTATAATCACTGCCTAACTGCCACAGCATTTATTAGCATACATAAACAGAACTTTAGAAAAAGTAATTCTAAAGATTGTTTATTGTATGCTAACGAGGGCTGTGATTAGTCACAGGGGCGTTAGTTTCCTTGCTAATCGGCACAATTTACCATGCTAGCACGCCCCTGTGGGCGTGCTAAAATGCTTTAAATCAGCCAGCGTCGTGGAATTGTGATACAAAGGCGCATGCCTGTGGCTTTGTACTCGTCAACTTTCAGCTTCTTTGACACCGGGTGTATGCTTCAAAGCTTCAAAGAGGCTCATTGCCCATGATTTGAAGTCGCCCACATTTCCATTCATACGCACTACTCAGAAGCTTAGTGTGTCTGTCCTGAATTCAGAGATGAGTAGTGCGCATGACTGGAAGTGCAGACAACTTCCTATCATGGGTAGCAAGAGCCTTAAAAGAAATGGTGCATACATCCGGCATCAAAGAGCTCAAAGTTAACAGGTACAAAGCCATGCACATGCCATGACGCTGGGTATTGTAAACCATCATGCCCACAGGGGTGTGGTAGCATGATAAGTGGGCCAACTAGTCAGGGAAATAATGCCCTTGCGACTAGTCACAGCCCTCATTAGCATTTCATAAACGATCTTTAGAAATACTTTTTCTAAAGATCGGTTTATGCTGGGACAGTTAGGCAGGCATTATGGATATGCACCCAGAACTGCTTGTGGTCTTGGGTGCACTTGGTACCTGACAAATTCCCGTTAAAGACTTTGGATCAACTGACACATATATGGCATATGGGCACGTCAAGTTGTTGAGATTGGTCAGTGTTCCATAATCTATTGTGGAGTTATAAGATATCTTGTCCAAATGTCCCAGATGGGAAAAGGTTTTTTTATACATTTTGTTGACTTGGGATTTTTTTTTATGCAATAGATTGTGGCTGCCTTCATCTTCTCGTTATTAAAATTCCATATTTTCATTTTCGTACTTTTAGTCTTCTGGGTTAGCACATTTTATTATCTTTTATAAACATACTGTACTGTGAAAGAAGCTGTTAATAGATAATATGCAGTGGAATTCTAAACTCACGACTTTTGGGAAAACTGCGAGCACAATATACATTCAACAAAAATCTTCATAAAAATCATACAAGCTCAGCATCTAATATAAATGAAAATAGCAGGAATTATATTTCCATTTGGTAATGTATTCTCTGAAGCTATATAGAATACTGCTGAAGGGATTTGAAATTCATATCGCAATAGGATGTTGTTTTACTATCACGGGCAATAAATCCTAAAGCCGTAAAACACAGACAAAAAACATCACCTTATAATATATTAACATTCTAATTAGATCAAATAAAGATATTTTAGGATTTAGCATTTTTTATTATCACCATATTATATGCTTTATGAAACAAATATTTTCAGACTTCTAGATTTTGCTGCCAATTCTACACTTGAGGCTACTAAATTTTAAATGAAACTAATCAGTTTTCTTGGAATCAATACCCCGTGGAAAGTGCATACATAGAAATTAAATCAACAAGAGTCAGTTTATTTTCTTGCACGCTGCATATACCAGACCCTACTGAACAAATTCTATATTCTAATTATCGACAGCAGACATACTGCAATATTCCCTGACGTCATCACTCTGGTATTCCCACAATAATATTACTATGGTAAGAATTTGAGAGTAAACAATAATAACAGTAAGAAAACAAAAAAACATACAGGGCCCGATTCATCAAAGCTTTCATGAAAAAATTCTGGAGTAAAAGTTTTTAGTTGTCGCAAAATGAAGGTGCAAGTCTGGGTTTTCACCCAAGTCCGTCAAAAAGGGAAAAGCTGGGGCGGAACCAGGGCGCAGCTGGAGCAAGAGTCTTGCTGTATGCATGACAAGTTGTGGTGTTTCCTAAACCAGAAAACTTACTCCAGTACCTGACTAGAGTGAGATTTGTGGTAAAGCGCATGGAGGCACCTCTTCATGAATCAGGAGTGTCCAACTCCAGCATGCCCCAAAATCAAGACTGCTGTGAACAATGCCGGTCTTAATAATAAAAAAAGGTTAAGTATAAAAAGTTGGATTTGTTTAGCTTAGAAAAAAACATCTCAGAGGAGATCTCATTTATATGTATATATACATGCGTGGTCAATATAAAGGAGTGGAAGAGGACTTTCTCCTGCCAAAGACAGTACTAAGGACCAGGGGGCATGCACTATGAGTGGAAGAAAGGTGCTTCCGGCAGCTAAATAGGAAAGGGTTCTTTACAGTTAGAGCAGTCAGACTGTGGAATGCCGACCACAAGAGGTAGTAATGGCTGATACTATACCATGCTTTAAAAAAATGTCTGGGTGGTTTCCTCAGTACATACAACATTGTTGGTTAAACGACTTAATGACAAAATGTATAATTGGTGGAGGAAGGTTGAACTAGATGGACCTAGGTCTTTTTTCAACCTAAGTAACTATGAAATAGTAAATAAAAAAAATACAATTTGATCCTTGATTTATTGGGTTTTTATATTGTTTTTTTTTTTTTTTACACATGCAAAGTAGTAGGTTTGTGGCATGGGGAACAGGATATTCACCTATTACAATCCTATTATAATTAGAGATGAGCGAACCTTCATTCTCGAGGCTCAGGGTTCGGGCTCGGAAAATGAGGTCAAACTCCCAGTAGTGAGTATCGTGCTGTGTTCGTGTCTGAGTGATGTGCGGCATTGTGCGCGCTGCGAGAAGTGTGTGATCAGCTCAAATTTGACTTATATTCTGCGTTTTTAGATGTTTTGTTCACAGAGAAATGTAAAAAAAAAAAAAAAAGCAATGCCTACTCACCTCCGGAAATCGGAAATGTTTTGCATTTAGCTCACAGCAAAATACTTCTGCAGGTGGGTAATTTTTTTTTTCCTCATTTTTTCTGTGAACAATATATCTTAGAACATAGAATGTAAGTCAAATTTGATCCAATCACACACTTGCTGCAGCACGCACAATACCGTGCATTACTCATACACCAGCACAGTGCGATACTCAACACGGGGAATATCACGCCATTTCCAGAGCCTCGAGAATGAAGGTTCGCTCTTCTCTAATGTTAAACTTTCAATCTTCACATTTTTTATGAGTAAATATTAAAAGGGGTTGCCCGCCTTTACTGTAATGTTTTTTCTCTAAAATACATAAATTTGATACTAAAAGTAGTGAATGCAAATGGATATCATTGCAAAAAAATGAACAGTTTTGCTTTTACAGAGTTTTTGTTCCTACACATTCAACTGTGATATAGATTGTGATCCTAATCAGCTGAGAGGCGTCTAGATCAGATCAGTGTATTTTCAAATCAATTTCTGTAAAGTTCAGCGTTCCATATCTTACAGGAGCAGGACCTTACATTTTTGAAAATTTACAGAGATTCCTCAGGGTCATCAAAGTAGATTAAATATAGGCTAAAGGTTTTTTCAGGATTGACGTAAAGGTCTGCAGTCACTTTATGTAACTGCAGATTGGCAAATTCTGACAGTAAGCAATATGTACACTACTAGGAGTCCCCTCAATTGAAAGACCAATCATACTGGCAGTCATATGCTGACTAGACTCCCAACTAGTGATGAGCGAGCATGTTCAGCACTGCCTGGAAATCAATTGAGCACTGGGGTGCTCGAGACGCTCAATACTCAATCAAGTATCCCACTACCGGGGCACCATGCTCCAGTTTTTCCTCGTCTCACATGTTTTGCGGCTTTCTTCAGCCACTAAACAAGCTGGGATTGTCTGCCAATCATGGTAAATGCCGTAGCCATGTTGGCCGCATAGTGGCATCGGGTCTATACAAGATCCGGTGGCAGCATGCTCAGCGCACTATACCCAGAAATAATGTAGGGAGCATTTCTGCTGCAGAAGGGACAGAGTCTTCTATTGTCACAGTACGTGCTGGTGCAACACTAAACCAACAGTCCTTTTCAGGGCTAATTCAAGCAGATTCAATTTTTTAATAATACCACTCTTAGCCTGCAATTAGTATAGGGCAAGATTCTGGAGTAGATACTATGGCCCCGGTGGCACTAAAACCCCACAGAATAAACTGAAGAAAGGAGGGAGTAATGACTGTGGCCTGCGAGGCTCAGATTTGCCTCATCTCTGTGTGAAAAAAAATACAAATACATTCATACAATAGGAGAAAGGCCCAAGTCCACCTCTTGTGTGAATACATGGACAAAGGACTTGTGGTGTTCCTTCCTCGGATGCGTTTGAGAAGTTTCCCCCTCATGGTTTATGAATTTTCATTGGCAAAGGTCTCAAAGGAGATAAAATAATTGTTTGGAAACCCCTGCTTCAATCTATTTGAAACCTCAGGGCTGCCTGATGCCCTAAAGTGGCACAAGAGGAACTGCTGTACGCCTTAGCTGGACCAAAGCGGAGTCGGATGCCTGAAGGTTCTTGTTGTGCCAGTCATGCCCTGAGTGGTGGCCTCAAATCTGAAACTCCTTGCTATTGGCCACAGAAGTCCCACACCTAAATGTAAATATGTTCTGAGGCCGTACTCTGTGTGTTCCAGGGTGTATTGGAGTGCCTCCTTCTAATTTTTAGAAGTCCTTGCACATAGTGTATACACTTTACCAGTCTACGAGTCCCACTCCTTACAAATGGGGAAAAATATATTCTGTGTCATCCTTCTATTCCAAGTGTACTTCAATCCCTACTCTCATTTTTAAAGGCCTTGCACTTCATACATAGGCTTCACCACTCCAGGAATCCCACTCCTTGCAAATGGGAAAAAAATATGATAAATCTCATGCACATGATTCCTTTTATTCTGACTGAAATGGAAAACTGCAGCATTTTTGAAAGATGGAGCATGTCAATTCTTTCAGCATTTTTTTCACCACTGAAAGCAATGACATTGAAAATAACGCTACGTGTGAACATAGCCAAAGAGGTGGATGAGAAGTTTTCTTTTCATTTTTCCTTATATACATATATAGTCATTATCCAGGAAATAATGTTTCCAAACATTTTTTCCTGTAAAATCCATGTTATCTTTGGTTTCATATGCTTTATTGTCAGTCCGTAAAAGTGGAGTAATACTCTGACAACATTGTTCCCACCAGCGACCTGGGAGTCAGAGATGCGTCCAGGCATCTCCATCATGTGGTTTCCATTGTATTTGAGCACTTTTTCCATCCATTTCAGCGATTTTACTGCTCCTCAGACGTCCTGGGAGGGTCTGCACGAAAAAATGGTCGAGTTTTCCATGGACCTCCATTACACTCGTTACTCGAGATGAGCACCCAAACATTCAGATTTGCTTGATCTGAGTACCGAGCGCCTGAGTATTTCAATGCTCGCTCATCACTATTCACAACCACTATGCAGCAAGTACATAAATTTATCTCAAGCTTAAAAAACTCCTTAACATGGTTGAAAATACAGTCTATTTAAGCAGAGTTATGTGGCTCATGAAAGTAAAAAAATGAAACATGTGGACAGGTGAAGATGCTACAAGATAATGTATTATTTGGCCCTAGCAATAAATGACCTACACAAAAGAATTACAAAATTGTCAAGGAACATGACTGCTTTAACACTAGAAGTCCCAGAGAGGGGTCACTTGACATTTCTACCATTGAAACCCTATGGAGCTCGAAATTCCTGGGACTTCTAGTGTTTTAACCCCTTAACGACCACGAGCAGTAATACTACGTCCTAGCGGTCATAATGTTACTGCCCGCGGTCTGCCGCCGGCAGCATGCCGCAATCAGCGCACATCTCAGCTGATTTTCACAGCGGAGATGTGTGCCTGCTAGGCACGAGCAGAATCGTTATCTGCTCGTGCCGTTTAACCCCTTAAATGGCATTGTCAATATGTGACAGAGCCATTATAATCGCGATAAACTTTTACTTACCGCCCGATACCGGAAGTCAGATGACGGGATCACGTGAGGTCCGGTAGTTGTCATGGTAGCACAGGGTCATGTGATGACTACTGTGCCAGCCATGAATTATTTTCAGTTTCACTCGTCCCGGAGCCGAGCGAATCAGAAAGTGAGCGTATCTGCTGTTTACAGCTGTGTAGCTGTGATCAGCAGATAGGGCAGAGCGATCGGATTGTTGATCGCTATAGCCCCCTAGGGGGACTAGTAAAATAAAAAAAAGTAAAAAAAAAAGTTTTAAAAATTTTTAAAAAAAGAAAAAACCTAAAAATTAAAATGACCCCCCTTTCGCCCCATTGAAAATTAAAGGGTTAAAAAAACTAAAAAATGCACACACATTTGGTATCGCCACGTTCAGAAACGCCTGATCTATCAAAATATAAAATCAATTAATCTAATCAGTAAACAGCGTGGCGACAAAAAAAATCCAAACGCCAAAATGACGGTTTTTTTGTTGCCACAACTTTTGTGCAAAATGCAATAACAGGCGATCAAAACGTAGCATCTGCACAAAAATGGTACAGTTAAAAACGTCAGTTTGAGACACAAAAAATAAGCTGACACTGAGCCATAGATCCCGAAAAATGAGAATGCTATGGGTCACGGTATATGGCGTAAAACGTGCGCCACTTTTTTGGACAAACTTCCGATTTTTTTTTAACCCCATATATAAAAGTAAACCTATACATGTTTGGTGTCTACGAACTCGCACTGACCTGAGGCATCACACCCACACATCAGTTTTACCATATAATGAACATTGTGAATAAAATATCTCAAAAACAATATTGTTATCGCATCTTTTTTTGCAATTTTTCTGCATTTGGAGTTTTTTTGCCGTTTTCCAGTACACTATATGGCAAAACCCATGGTTTCATTTAAAAGTACAGCTCGTTATGCAAAAAATTAGCCCTCACATGACCATATTGACTGAAAAATAAAAAAGTTACGTCTCTCAGAAGAAGAATGGCTAAAACAAACAGAAAGCGAAAAATCGCCTGGTCGTGAAGGGGTTAAAGAGACTTTAGAGCAAAGTGCCTCCTCCCCAAACTAAGGCATTGATAAGCAGCAATTACACTACAGCTGCCTATACTCTACTTGTCATAATGATATGGACATTCCTCCCCATGGAAACATGTAAATCTAGTTAGAAGGCACCGATAAATTCCTGACTATATCTAAACGGCGACAATTAACAGGGTGATACTTAGCGTACTGTCCTACACATACTGCCACAATGTTCAATATGATACCTAACACTTGTTTCAAATATCCTTTATAACTTTTAATCTATTTGATAAATGTAATATAATATATATGGTAAATGGAAGAAATAGTAAAAAATATATGTGTTAAGTATAAGTGCCTAAAAAAATAAAAAGAAAACAGAAAAAAATACTGAACAGCAGAGTCCATTCAACTGCAATACTTACATAACAGTGTTAGTGTGGATAAAATCTGGCCTCTCCAGGGAATGTAATTAAAACTGGAATAATGTATATGAAATGCAAATTGTATTTGTATCTTCATTAAATAGCCCAGGGGGAATATAATCTATCCACAATTGTATATTCATTGTCACATTTTAAGAAGCTAAACTTACTAGTAATGTGCCATAGTTGTAAATAAATTCATCAGTGATCACCTGGGAACGAAATACCTGGATATAAAAAAAAAATAACAAAACTGAGAATTAGCCTGTGATAAAAGGGCATAACATCATAACATATACGGACTCTCTGGAGAGTTATATTCCTTACAAACATCTGTGCAGAAAAAGTAGACTTCTCAACATACATTTAATGTAACAAGCTTACACACAAATATTAACAGGAAATAATTCTTTTAGGTGATGGAAAGATGGTGGAGTGGTCTGAAAATGTATAGGATTTGTTAGCATATTACCTTTTCATAAGTATATTGGTAATAAAAAAAACAACCCACAGAAACTATACAGGGAAATCTTTATGAGACGAGCACCAAAAACTGCTTTAGGCTATGTGCGCACTAGACCGTTTTTCCCGCGGATTTACCCGCGGATTTGCCCCGGAAATTTCTTGAGAAATGTCTGCAATCTTTGTGCAGACATTTCCCATGAAATTCAATGAGAAAAAAAAATAGCTGTGCGCACTGTGCGGATTTTTCTCAAGAAAATTTCTTGAGAAAATTTTCTCGAGAAACTTTCTTGAGAAAATGTGCATGTCCATTAATTTCCGCAGGTACCGGGGGTATTCCGGGGGTATTCCGCAGGTAGCAATGATGTGCGGTATACCACCAGAATAGCCGCGATTTACCTGCGGTAATGCCCATCGCTGCCTGCGGTTTTGCAGGAAGCGATGTCATTATGCCAGGAAGAGGAGCAGAGGAAACACACGTCGCACTCCCTGGACGCCGCACAGAAGCACTTCCGTGCGACCTCCAGTTGTCTGTGCAGTCTGTGTCCTGCTCCGGCCTCGCGGCTGCCTGCACTGCAGGGTGTCAGTGTCTGCCCGCAGTGTCAGCAGCCTGTCACGCTGCAGCGCAGGCAGACACGGACATCCTGCAGTGCTGGGAGCCGCGGGGATGACGATCGCTGCTGTCAGGAGGTGAGATCATTACCTGCTGTGACGATCTCCTGCCTCCTGACGTCAGCGCTGTCACTGCTGTCTAGGGCCGACTCGCGAGCGGCCCGAGACTGTCACTAGCGGTGACGTCACGGGCTCTCGCGATAAGTCAGTGACAGCGCTGACGTCAGCAGTACAGGAGATGATCACAGAAGGTAATGATCTCATCTATGCTCCTGATGGCAGCGCTCGTCATCCCCTGCAGTGACCTGAGCTGACCTATTGATGTTAGCTCAGGTCACTGCATTGCTCTCCCAGCCAATGGGGAACATTCTGTTTTTCATTGACTGGGACAGCGACTATGGTATGGATCGCCGTGCCCCCCCCCCCCTTATTGGATTACGCCGGACGTGGAATTGATTGTGCTCTTTTCAATAAATTGGTTAAAGAGGGAATGTTTTGGGGAGTGTTTTTTCAAATAAAACTTTTTTTGTTGTTTATTTTTTAATTATTACTGACTGGGTTGGTGATGTCGGGTATCTGATAGACGCCTGACCTCACCAACCCCAGGGCTTGATGCCAGGTGACATTACACGTCTGGCATCAACCCCATATATTACCCCGTTTGCCAACGCACCAGGGCGCGGGATGAGCTGGGGCAAAGCGCCAGGATTGGCACGTCTAATGGATGCGCCACTTCTGGGGCGGCTGCGGCCTGCTATTTTTAGGCTGGGGAGTGTCCAATAACAGTGGACCTCCCTAGTCTGAGAATATCAGACCCCAGCTGTCCGCTTTACCTTGGCTGGTGATCCAATATGGGGGGGACCCCACGTTTTTTGTTTTAAATTATTTATATAATTTAAAATAACAGCGTGGGGTGCCCACTGTTTTGGATTATCAGCCAAGGTGAAGCTGCCAGCGGTGGTCTGCAGGCTGCAGCCGTCCGCTTTACCCTAGCTGGCTACAAAAAATGGGGGGACCTCACGTCATTTTTTTTAATTATTTATTTATTTTATGGCTAAATACAAGGCTAAGCACCCTTTAGGCTACTTTCACACATCCGGCTTGAGCTCTGCGGCTCAATCCGGCTGTGCAAGCTATGCAACGGATGCGGTGAAAACACCGCATCCTTTGCATAGGTTTTTCCTTTGCGGCCAGTCCGGTTTTTGCCGCTTGCGGCATGCTACTGAGCATGCGCAGTGGCAAAAACCGCATGCGGCGGCCGGATGCGGTTATTGCCGCATCGCGCCGCATCCGGCCGCCATAGGCATGTATTGAAAAATGTGCCGCATCGGCCGAATGCGGCGCGATGCGGTTTTTTTTGCCGCACGAAAAAACGTGCCAGGCAACGTTCCATCCGGCCGCCGCATCGGCTACATCTGCCGCATGCGGCAAAAAACGGACGGAACGCAAGGCCATGCGGCACAATGCGGCACAAATTAAAGTCTATGCAGGAAAATCGCAACCGGCAGCAAAAAAAACCGGTTGCGATTTTCATGCAAAGTGCCGGATTGTGCCGCATAGCAAAAACCGGAGGTGTGAAAGTAGCCTAAGTGCCACATGAAAGTCACTAAAGGGTGCCAGCTTAGAAAATGCAGGGAGGTGGAACATTATATAGGTTTTTCTCATCTATCTATCTATCTATCTATCTATCCCTCTATCTATCTATCTATCTATCTATCCCTCTATCTATCTATCTATCTATCTATCCCTCTATCTATCTATCTATCCCTCTATCTATCTATCTATCTATCTATCTATCTATCTATCCCTCTATCTATCTATCTATCTATCTATCTATCCATCTATCCCTCTATCTATCTATCTATCTATCTATCTATCTATCCATCTATCCCTCTATCTATCTATTCATCTATCTATCTATCCCTCTATCTATCTATCTATTCATCCATCTATCCCTCTATCTATCTATCTATTCATCTATCCATCTTTCCCTCTATCCATTATCTGTCTATCGATTATCTTTATTATTTATTGCAGGGACAAACCTGCGGTAAATCCGCGGTAAATCCGCGGCAAATTCGCGGCAAATCCGCGGCAAAAACGCATGCGGATTTGGTGCGGATTTTTTCCGCAGGTCCGGAAATCTTTCACTGGCAGAAGTTTCTCAAGAAATTTTCTTGAGAAACTTCACATTTCTAGTGCGCACATAGCCTTAGGCTATGTGCTCACTAGAAAAGTGATTGTTCTCAAGAAAATTTCTTGAGAAACTTCTGGGAGTTGAAGATTACCGCACCTGCGGTAAAAAACCGCACAAAAACCGCATGCGTTTTTGCTGCAGGTTGGTCCCTGCGGTTTTTTTATGCTGAAATGCAATAAATAATATAGATAATAGATAGATAATCGATAGATAGACAGATAATGGATAGAGGAAAAGATGGATAGATAGATAGATAGATGAGAAAGACCTATATAATGACCCACCCACCTGCATATTCTAAGCTGGCATCCTTTAGTGACTTTCATGTGGCACTAAAGGGTGCCTAGCCTTGTATTTAGCAAAAAAATAAATAATTAAAAAAAAAATGACGTGAGGTCCCCCCATCTTTTGTAGCCACCTAGGGTAAAGCAGACGGCTGCAGCCTGCAGACCACAGCTGGCAGCTTCACCTTGGCTGGTAATCCAAAACTGAGGGCACCCCACGCTGTTATTTTACATTAAATAAATTATTTAAAACAAAATACGTGGGGTCCCCCCCAAATTGGATCACCAGCCAAGGTAAAGCGGACAGCTGTGGTCTGGTATTCTCAGACTAGGGAGGTCCACTGTTATTGGACACTCCCCAGCCTAAAAATAGCAGGCTGCAGCCGCACCAGAAGTAGCGCATCCATTAGATGTGCCAATACTGGCGCTTCGCCCCAACTCATCCCGTTGCCCTGGTGCAGTGGCAAACAGGGTAATATATGGGGTTGATGCCAGATGTGTAATGTCACCTGGCATCAAGCCCTGGGGTTAGTGATGTCACGCGTCTATCAGATACCCGACATCACCAACCCAGTCAGTAAAAAATAAAAAATAGACAACAAAACAAGTTTTATTTGAAAAAACACTCACCACATTCCCTCTTTCACCAATTTATGGACAAGAACACTCAAATCCGGGTCTGGCGTAATCCAATAAGTGGGGTCCCACGGCGATACATACCATAGTTACTGTCCCAGTCAATGAAGAACAGAAAGTTCCCCATTGGCTGGGAGAGCAGTGCAGTGACCTGAGCGAACATCAATAGGTCAGCCCAGGTCACTGCAGGGGATGCCGAGCGCTGCCATCAGGAGGTTAGATGAGATCATTACCTGCTGTGATGATCTCCTGCAGTCCTGCCATCAGCGCTGTCACTGCCTTCTATGCCCGCCGCGTTCTCAGCAGTATCGCAGAAAAGTGGAGAACCCTAACAAGTGACAACAACCTGCAGCTCATCCTCACTGCCCTCACTGCCCCAATACAGGCTCCGTACCTGTCACCGAGCTGGATACCTGGGTTTCTGTCTTCACCTAGCAAAAGGGCCCTAAGGCGATGGTGAGTATGAGCGCTAGTCAAAACCACTAACACTAAAGGAAGACACAAGGAAACAATACAGGGGAAACACGAATACTATCACCTGAGCCAAGGTAGATCACAAAAGTCAACACCTATCTGAGTAGCAGCAACCACAGAAGTCTCTAGAGGAACAGGAAACGACCATTGCAGACCATAGCAAGGATATACTATATATAGGATAGGATATAACTATAAACTGCATCCAAACCACCCCAGGGTGAGGTTAATAAAGGATGTAAGAGGATACCAACTGCTAGGAAGGACTGACAGTTCCCAGCGTCCTATATTATGGTCAGGAGACCACTGATATTCCCGTAAATATCCCATTCAAGGGTAAACTCCTTCCCATTCCAGGGATAGAGGCAATCCAGGAACTATGAACTACGACCCCAATAGTCCAGGAGGAAAAAACAGGTAAACTCCAAAAATAGAGCACAAGAGTGGTTGGAAACTAACTAGCAGCAACCTCCTGACTATATATATACACAACTAGAAATGGCGGTGGAGCGTGCCTACTCTACCTAGATGCCTCGTCACTGCCTAAGAAACTAGCTAGCCTCAAAGATGAAGAAAGGCATCCTTACTTGCCTCGGAGCAGCCCCAAAGGGATAGTTAAAGCCCCCAACGTATATTTACGATGATATAAGAAGCAAACAATACACAGTTGGTTAGGATTAGACTTGAACAAAGAGAGGCACTGCTAACTAAGACACAAAGGAGAGGATAGATCACTGGGTGCTGCCAGCAAAAAGCCTAATATATACAAACTCCTGATGACCTAATTTCCCTTAGGACCACATGATCTTCCTCCTACTACATCAGGGAACTCGTGCAGGGTGCAGGGCACCGGGCACGATTAGCATCCAAAAGAGGTTGTCACAAAAATCGCTTAGTAGCAACTGCAGAAAAATATTCAACGTCCAATACGACAAATAATGAGCAGTACATAGAAGTGGAATACTAAATACAACAAAAAGTGAATATGCAAAAATGGTGGAAAAAAGCCTTCACTGGATTCTCAGCAATATCCTTTTGATAAAGATCATCAGGGGAAACACAATGGAACATAATCGCATATTTTGAGCGAAAAAAAACCAAGAACAATGTTCAGACAGAGAGAAAAAAACTCCACTATGCGTTTTTCAATGAGAATGAAGTTTCCATAGCATTTCAAAACAATTGAAACAGAAACAAATAAACATTGCAAACAAGAGAAAAATGCATGAAACTCATTCAGTCACAGGAAAGAAGACAAAGTACTTATCCCAGGCTCCAAAGGCAAGATCAGGATGACTAGAAAAAGGCAAAAATTGCATCCAAAAAGCAGACACATTGCAGCAGACAACACTGGAGGTCTCCAAGGGGAAAAAAAAAACAAGCTGGAGCACACTGGAGAAATATCTGGCAGGTCACAGGCACACGGCCGACATGACTGGAGGATCAGGTGTTCAAGACACGTTCACTGGAGCTAGATTAAGACAGGAAACCGATATCACCGGCGTCTGTCTGAGGCAGAATCCTTTCCTTCATACACAAGGGCTGGACATGATTGGCCCTTGGTGGCATGGTTGGACTAGGAGGTGTGAGGCAGCTTGCCGTGAAGTGATGCCCTCCTGCTAATAAACCACTGATTGAAACAGAAAAACACAGTTATTGCAAGTGACACATCACTGGAATCAGAGTCTCTGCCCCTCCATCATGGTACTCTCAGATTACGTAGCAAAAATTTGGTATCAGATTGCTTTTAAAGATTTAGGGGTACTTTGCACGCTGCAACATCGCTACTGTGATATCGTCGGGGTCAAATCGAAAGTGACGCACATCCAGCGCCGGTAACGATGTCGTAACGTGTAAAGCCTAGATGCGCCGATAAACGATCGCAACAGCGTCGAAAATCAGTGATCTGTGTAGCGTCGGTCATTTTAATAATGTCACACCAATAGGAGATACGATGTTGTTCCTCGTTCCTGCGGCAGCACACATCGCTGTGTGTGTGAAGCCGCAGGAGCGAGGAACGTCTCCTTACCTGCCTCCACCGGCAATGCGGAAGGAAGGAGGTGGGCGGGATGTTTACGTCCCGCTCATCTCCGCCCCTCCGCTTCTATTGGCCGCCTGCCGTGTGACGTCGCTGTGACGCCGCACGACTCGCCCCCATAGGAAGAAGGCGGGTTGCTGGCCAAGCGACGTCGCAGGGCAGGTAAGTGCGTGTGAAGCTGCCGTAGCGATAATGTTCGCTACGGCAGCTATCGCAAGATATCGCATGTGTGACGGGGGCGGGTACTATCGCACTCGGCATTGCTAGCCGATGCTAGCGATGTCACACAGTGCAAAGTACCCCTTAACGAAGATCTTTTAGAGACAAACCTGGCCAGCTATGGTGGAGTACAGACATGTACCAAGTTACTCCACATGTATGAGATGGGACACATAAAAAAGGCAAAACCTAAGCCTCAATTACCTCTACAGCTGCTGAACTGGGCAACATGCAATCATATTTGTTACGAAGCAACCCCAAGGATCTCCACCAACCATATTAACTATGTAGCTTCCTAATATTAACTTGTATATATATTAAAATAAGTGGGATGGATTGTTTTTGTATCTACTGACACACATCCATAGAGACTTATACTCATGGCAGGTTAAAATTTTTCATGGTTTGGCAAATATATTAAAGATTAATATACTTTCCAGACTATCACACCTTTTCCAGACTAGACCCATTACTATATCATCTACTTTTTGGCAGTTCCTACTGCAAAGTTTATCTAAAATTAGATTGTTATTGCATCCTCTTTGATGGTATGTGCTGGTCAGACCCTTACAAAAAGGTAAGTTAGGCATCCAAGTATGTAGGAATATAATATGGGGCAGAACATGATAGACTACTGGACTTTTTCGATCACTCTTAGAAGGATCTCTAGGTAAGAAAAGAGTAAGCCATCTGCTCACAAGCACTAACCACTTTCTCATGGTCTCCTCAAGTCAATTACTTCTCTTTCAAACATGTCTATTAGCACATTATACATTATTTTGGCATTCAAATATGCAAGCAAAAAGTTAATGAAAATAATGAACCCTTGAGTACATGAGCACCAATTTCAGAAAAGCCAGCATTTGCAATGGGGCTAGTTTGTAATCGTATAAACATCCATTTTATACATGCATTATCACTCACTTCCTTGGTTCCTCTTAAGTGGGGAACTCTATGCCATCAGGAGAAAATTATGACTAAACATAATTGCACCTTTTTCACTTAAAGTGAACCAGTCAGGTGCAATATGCACCCAGAACTATGAGCAGTTCTGGGTGCATATTGCTAATCCCTGCATAACTGTCCCTATATCGGGTAGCATACATAAAGAGATCTGTAGAAAAAGTATTTCTAAAGATCCTTTATGATATGATAAAGAGCGCAGGAACTAGTCGCAAGGGCTTTAGTATCTGTGCTCATTCCGCCCTATTAGCTAACATGTGCTATTCAATGCCCACTGCCCAGCGTCATCATCGGCAGTGATGCGCATACCTGTGTCCGTTCCGCCGCCTCAGAACACTGGGCTTAGGATCAATGCACATGATCAGAAGTCCCCGCCACTTTCGGTCATGTGCACTACACCAGTTTGAAGCCAGGACACATACACCAGCTGCTTTAAAGTGCGCATAACCCAAAGTCCGGGGATCATGCGCACTGAGCAGAAATCCAGCATCCGGCGCGGTGCTTGCAAAGGTGAGTGGGACATGCCTTTAACACTGTGCATTCATTAGCATGTTAGCATGCCCAAAGGGGCGTGCTTACAAGCTAAGGGGCCGACTAGCTGAGGGAACAAACACCCTTGCGACTTGTCGCTGGCCTCATTAGCATATAATGAAGGATCTTTATGAAAACTTTTTCTAAAGATCTATTTATCTATGCTAGTGTATACAGGGACAGTTAGGCAGGGATTAGCAATATGCACCCAGAACTGCTCATAGTTCTGGGTGCATATTGTACCTGACAGGTTCCCTTTAAGAATCAAAAGAAGGATATATTTCTCAGACTATGAAAAGCTGTATTTCTCGTGGTCCCCTCTTTCACATTCAATATTTTTGTTATATGGTTGTATGATTGTCTCCTTAATTAGGCCTTCGAAAATTACCCATCATATTGTTCTACATGGAAAAGGGAGCTCAGAAAAAAAATTGGAATACACACAATGCACCAAATGTTTTTCCCTTGATAATAAATATCAGCAGCTAATTGATCATTGGAGGAACAATAACCATAACCCTCATACTCTAGAAGAATAGTTGTCCAAATATTCTCATCTTAATAAAATGAAGGATCTAACTGCTCAATCATCACAATCAATAATATGGATAGATTTGATAGAGTTCTAGGAACTTGACATGTATTGCCTGATCCCAAATGGATGCTCTTACTGTCTTCTCTGGGCTGCTGTTATACTTTTACCAGCTTAATGTGTTTTTTTTGGTCTTTCTCTCTCTCATTAGTGAATAACTATGTATAGTTTAAGGCTATGTTCACACACTGCGTTTTTTACCCGCGTTTTTGATGCATAAATTTCTTGAGAAATTTTTGTAACCTTTCTGCAGACATTCCCCAGCAAAACCTATGGAAAAAAAATTAGCTGTGCGCACACTGCGTTTTTTTCTTAAGAAAATTATTTCGGTAGATTTTCTTAAGAAAAAGAATGTGCATGTCACTTCTTTTCTGCAGCGAACTGCGTTATTCACTCCATTGACTGTAATGTAATCATCAAGACTATTTTATCAATGTCTTTTGTGTAGCATTGGATGGCACATAGAAGCACTTCCATGTGCATCTGATCCTACAAAAAACACATCTGATGCCATATGTCCGCTCCGTTATTATGGAACATGTCCTATTCTGTTCCAGGATAACGGACCGTGACTCAATACAAGTCAATGGGCCCGCAAAATCCCCGGAAGCCGCACGGAAGCACTTCCGTGTGACCTTCGTCGGGTGCCAGTGCAGTCTGTGTTCCGTTCAAGCCCCGCAGCTGCTCGCACTGCAGTGTGTCAGTGTCTGCCCACACTGCAGTATCAGAAGCTTCTCACACTGCAGTGCGAGCAGCCGCGGGGATGACGAGCGCTGCTGTCAGGAGGTTAGATGAGGTCATTACCTGCTGTGACGATTTCCTGCACTCCTGACATCAGCGCTGTCACTGCCTTCAATGCACGTCTCGCGGGCGGCCCGAGACTGTCACTAGAGGTGACGTCACAGGCTCTCGCAATACTGCTGAGAAAGCGGCGGGCATAGAAATCAGTGACAGCGCTGACGTCAGGAGAACAGGAGATCGTCACAGCAGGTAATGATCTCATCTAACCTCCTGACAGCAGCGCTCGTCATCCCCTGCAGTGACCTAGGCTGACCCATTGATGATAGCTCAGGTCACTGCACTACTCTCCCAGCCAATGGGGAACATTCTGCTCTTCATTGACTGGGACAGTGACTATGGTATGGATCATCGTGGGATCCCCTTATTGGATTACGCTGGACCCGGATTTGATTGTTCTTTTAAATAAATTGGTAAAAGAGGGAATATTTTGGGGACTGTTTTTTCAAATAAAACTTTTTTGTTGTCTATTTTTTTTTTATTACTGACTGGGTTGGTGATTTCGGGTATCTGATAGACGCGTGACATCACTAACCCCAGGGCTTGATGCCAGGTGACATTACAAATTTGGCATCAACCCTATATATTACCCTGTTTGCCACTGCACTAGGGCAATGGGATAAGTTGGGGCAAAGGGCCAGGATTGGCATATCCAATGGATGCACCCCTTCTGGGGCGGCTGTGGCCTGCTATTTTTAGGCTGGGTAGTGTCCAATAACAGTGGATCTCCCTAATCTGAGAATACCAGACCACAGCTGTCCGCTTTACCTTGGCTGGTGATCCAATTTGGGGGGGACCTTAACTTTTTTGTTTTAAATTATTTATTTAATTTAAAATAACAGCGTGGGGTGCCCTTTGTTTTGGATTACCAGCCAAGGTGAAGCTGCCAGCTGTTGTCTGCAGGCTGCAGCCGTCTGCTTTACCCTAGCTGGCTACAAAAGATAGGGGGGACCCCACGTCGTTTTTTTTACATTATTTATTTTTTTTTTGGCTAAATATAAGGCTAAGCACCCTTTGGTGCCACATGGAAGTCACTAAAGGGTGCCAGCTTAGAATATGCAGAGAGGTGGGACATTATATAGGTCTTTCTCATCTATTATCTATCTATTCATATATCCATCTTTCTTTCTATCTATCCATTATCTATCTATTCATCTATCCATCTTTCTATTTATCTATCCATTATCTATCTATTATCTAGATTATTTATTGCTGTAAAAGCATTAAAAAACGCAGGGACTAACCTGAAAAAAAAACCGCACCAAAATGCACCTGCGTTATTGGTGCGTTTTTTAACGTAGGTGCGCTAATCCTTCATTTTCAAGAAATTTCTTAAGAAATTTCTTAAGAAAAATTATTTTTCTAGTGTGAACATAGCCTACTAGTTTTATGATTAGAGATGCCGATGTACTCCATCTCAATTTAATCTGTATAACCCAATTTTCCTGCTTTTATCCTCTGCACCTCTTTCCTTCGCTCTTATAAAATATCAAATTAAATTATATAGTGTCAGAAAAACCTTGTGTTTAGTTATTCTTTTTATGCTCATCATTTTAAAAATGTAAAAAACATGAATTGAAAAAATGTGGTATTTTGGAGTGGTGGTGTCAAAGAACAAGGCCAACATATATGAAATATTTGTGCTCTGATTCAGTGGATTTCATAACTATTAATTTAACTGGAGATTTATTCTCTGTTCCATGCATTACCAAGACCAAAAATGAACCCCCTTTCTACTGCCAAACCATTCTGACCAGTGTCTTTTGACATATACCATTGTAATGAAATGAATATAGTGCACAATGTATTCATACCCTTATTTATAAAAAATAAAAAGCATTAACCTTTAGGTTTGTGCTTTTCTTTATTACTAATGTAATGAAGGCTTTAAAAGCAATAAGTAATACTCAACCTGAGATGTTACGAGATGCAGTATTATTGCCATATTAGGAAGGAACATTTTCAGCTGCTTAGCCTGAACGGTTGATGGATGTTTACGTCCAGAGATACTTGATAGGGAATTAAGAATATCACCTGTAAGAAAAAGAGTGAAGATTAAATAACACACTCAGTTCAAATGAACAAACTCTTGGTTTGCATATGATATTAGTTAAAGTGGTTTGCCCACGAAGAAAGAACACTTAAATCAATAGATCTTGGAATAATATTATTTTCCACAATTGGATGTGTTTAGAAAACTGTTCCTGTGCTGAGATAATCTTCAATATGGGTCCCTGCTATGTACTGTGTAATGGCCGTGTCTGACAGTACAGGGACATAGCCTGATCATTCACAGCTCCTGGGCAAGGGAAAATGCAAAAGAGAGTATACAGACAGGACAGCATGGGATTGCAGCAGCTGCTGTATCTGCTATAAACAGGCAGTGAAATGTTTTACCTCACGGAAAGCAGCAGCTGCAATCCCATGCTGTCCTGTCTGTATACAGATTATTATGTACTCCCCTGGCCTCAAATTGTGGTATGTTCAGAACATGATTAAGCACAGTCAGACACAGGAGAACTATATGACAAGCAGGTTTACTAATCCTCTAATGATAACATCCTGCTGATAAAGCTGTGATTTTATCAACTTAAGAAAACAGCACAGAAAAAGAAACAGCTATTACCAAAACCAGGTCAGATTCACAATGCACTAGCAGGATACAGCAGATCAACGTAATAAAGATGGGGCAGCACAGATGCAAAATACTGATGAATCAACCACTCACAATTTATGGAGGAGGTGGCTACTAGTATTACACATGCACACAGATGAGGCTTGCATAGGGCGCTAGTCACACAGGCACATATGATATCCAGTGTCTGCCTTCCAACCTAATGATGACAATCTTTAGTGTTGGTTGGGTGAATTGGAGAGTTTGTCCTGTGGGGTGCACTTTCATAGTGCTGGGCAGCTCACCTGAACTAATAGTATTGGTGTCATAAATAGGCTGTTAGCCGGACACTATGCATGACATGTACCTGTGTGACTGGCGCCCTAGGCAAGCCTAATCTGTGTGCATGTCTAATATAAACAGCCACCTCTTCCATGAATTGATAGATTGTGAGTGGTTGTTTCTTCAGTATTTTGCACTGGTGCTGCCTCCTCCTTTATCATAGGTCCCTGCTGCATGCTGCTAATGTATTGGTAATCTGACCTTAAGTTGTTAATTGCTGTTTATTTTCTGTGATGTTTTTAAAGGGAACCAATCATCAGGATTTTCATATATAAGCTAAAGCCAGTGCTACACTGGCACTATCAGGCAGATTATCTACATACCATTAGTGGTCAGTTCACATGTTTAGATTTCCAAATCCAAGAAAGTGAAGTTTATAAATTCAGCAGCTTCTTGATTGACAATTGCACTGGTGCAGATAATAACTGAGTGGGTATTCATCTGGATTCCCGCCCACCAGCCGCCTGTTCCTCCCTAAGGATAGTGCTTATCTCCGATGCCATCTTTGTGAATATCATGTTACCCCTGCTATTCTATTCTTCCGACTGAGAGGGCGGCACATGCACCCTTGCATCGTCTGCTCTCTTGTGACCGCGGGAGTACGCGCGGTCACAACAGCATAGGAGAACACTCATCAGAGGATACCGTGCTGCCCCAAGACACCTGCCAGCGCCAAGTTGAAGAAAACAGAAGACCAGGATCGTGGAGGGGTGAAAGGGAGTAATAAAGATGGAGTCCCTAAGTGTGTCTGAGTATTTATTTCTAATAAAGTATTTTTTCTCTGTGTGGTGTCTTTTTTAACCCTTTACTTGAGATTCTTAATGGCCGGGTCAAACTTGGCCTGACATGAAGAATCTCTGGCTTAATAGCAGCTGGTAAAACAAAAAACTTAAAAAAAGGGCATCCCTGGATTTTCCATTGCCAATGAAGGTAATACCAAGCAGTGGGGGACAGCAGCCAGTAGCTGCTTGGGTTACCCTTAGCTAGCAATAGAAAATGCAGTGGGAGCCCACTCATTTTTATTTTTTTTTAAATGGCTGCCTATTTGTACCTATTTGTACCTGGCTGGGAACCAAAAATATAGGGTAACCCTTTTTTTAATTATTTCATGAAATAATTAGAAAAAAAACAATGTGGGATTTGCCCGATTTTTGTGTCCTGCCAGGTACAAAAAGGGAGCTGGGTACTAGAATCCGAAGCACAGGGTGGCCCCAGCTCCTCCGCTACAAATTGCAGTCCGCAGCCACCCTAGAAAATGGCGCGCTCATTTGAAGCGCCATCTTCTGGCGCTGTATGCAACTATTCTAGCGGCCCTGGTGCCGGGTGGCACGCTGGGTGGTAAGGGGTTAATACCAACTTTGTTTGCTGGTATTAAGTCAGAGATTCTTAATGTCAGGCCAAGCTTGACCCGGCCATTAATAATCTCCATTAAAGAGTTGAAAAAAGACACCACACAGAGAAAAAATACTTTATTAGAAATAAATACACAAACACACTTAGGGACTCCATCTTTATTACTCACTGTCATCCCTCCACGATCCTAGTCTTCTGTCTTCTTCAACCTGATGCTGGCAGGTGTTTTGGGGCGGCACAGTGTCCTCAAATCAGCTGTTCTCCTATGCTCTTGTGACCGCGCGCGCGCTCCCACAGTCACAAGAGAGCAGAAGATACAAGGGAGCATGCACCGCCCTCTCAGTCGGAGAATAGAATAGCAGGGGGTAACACAATATTCACAAAGATAGCGCCGGAGATAAGCGCTATGCGCAGGCGCCAACTCTGACACCATCTTAGTGAATAGTAAAATTAGCATAGACAACAGAGAGAGGGAGGAACAGATACTGGAGCAAACAGCCCAACAAGGGACGCTTAATCAGGTTGTCTGTCTCTGCATTATACTCTCAGATTAAGAGACAAAAATCTAGTAAAACATTCCTTTAAATCATGAAGGCAAGTGATCTTTAAGTTTAAAAATATATATTATTTAAATTCATTATAGGGTTTCCTTAATACGTACAAAATAAAAAAAAATACAGTAATACAGCATGGTACATTTATGAAGCATACAGAGTTGTTGCTGCAAAGGTTATATTGTGTGTATAGTGAAAAGAATTAAAGGGATATTACTATCACCAAGCTCCTAATCCAATATAGGTAGTATAATTCTTCTGATTTACTTACCTCATGTTCAGGGCATTGCAGGACCTTAGGTATCCATGGTTATGACCACTAGCAACTAACTAACTGTGATGACTATATGCATGGTCGGAACCATGAATACCTAAGGGCCTACAATGCCCTGAACACTAGGTAAGCGACAGAGTGAATCAGGAGAACTATACTACTTTTCTAATTGGAGGTATCTGTTAATATTATTATTATTATTACACCTAATATAATGCAGATAGGATCTTGGAGATAAGAATAACCCCTTAAGGCTACTTTCACACATCAGTTTTTTTGCAATCAGGCACAATTCGGTTTGTGCCTGATGCAACGGATCTGTGTCAGAGTGTGTAAAAACTGATGCAACGGATCTGGTAAAAAACGGATCCGGGTTTTTTTTTTTAAAGCTGGGAGAGAGGGAGAGACCCAGTCATCACCGCAAACACAGGCACTCCCGCACGCATCATCACCGCACACACCCCGGCACTCCCGCACGCATCATCACCGCACACACCCCGGCACTCCCGCACCCATCATCTGCGCTCACACCCCGGCACTCCCGCACTCATCATCACCGCACACACCCCGGCACTCCCACATACATCATCTCCGCACACACCCCGGCACTCCCGCACTCATCATCACCGCACATACACCGGCACTCCCACACGCATCATTTCCACACACACCTCGGCACTCCCACACACATCATCCCTGTACACACCCCGACACTCCCGCACGCATCATCCCCGCACACACCCCGACACTACCGCACGCATCATCACCGCACACACCCCGACACTCCCGCATGCATCATCACCGCACACACCCAGACACTACCTCAGTGACGTCACCGCTGACAGCGCGACTCCCTCAATTGCTGCGAGGAGCTGATAGAGTGGCGGTTCCACGGCCACTCCTGTCAGCTTCATGTAGCAGAGCTGAAAGCGTCATGTGACCTCTGTGGATTACGTCGGACCAGGAGGGGTATTTGGGGATTTTAATAAAATGGTGAAAGAGGGTGTTTTTTTGTCCTTTATTTCAAATAAAGTATTTTTTTGGGTGTATGTGTTTATTTACTTTCACTTACAGGTTAATCATTGGGGGTGTCTCATAGACACCTCCCATGATTAACCCCTTATTACCACGATTGCCACTGCACCAGGGCAATTCGGGATGAGCCGGGTAGAGTCCCGGGACTGTCGCATCTAATGCATGCAGCAATTCCGGGCGGTTGCTGGCTGATATTGTTAGGCTGGGGGGCTCCCCATAACGTGGAGCTCCCCATCCTGAGAATACCAGCCTTCAGCCGTGTGGCTTTACCCTGGCTGGTATCAAAATTGGGGGGACCGCACGCCATTTTTTTATTATTTATTTTACTGCAAGATATAGACCCACCCACTGGCGGCTGTGATTGGTTGCAGTGAGACAGCTGTCACTCAGCGTGAGGGCGTGTCTGCTACCAATCATTGGCGCCGGTGGGCGGTGAAAGCAGGGAATACGAGATTGAATAATGGGCGGCCGGCATTTTCAAATCAGGAGAAGCCGCCAGCAGTGTGACAGCCGTGCAGCGCCGCACCCGTGATCGGTGAGTGGGTGAGAGTGAGTAAATGAGTCAGTGAGAGAGTCAGTGAGTGTGAGAGAGAGAGGCTGGGGCCACACAGGGCACTACTGCGATGCTCGCATGACACTCGGCTCATGCTGGCAACACAGCAGGAGCAGAGTGTCATGCTAGTGTCCCTGTGTCTGCGGTCCGACCGTGCGAGTGAACCATAGCTGCGGGGGGCGGGCAGGCTCTCAGGAGGAGCGGGCTGGCACGAAGGAGGGGAAGGTGGGATTTATCTCCCTCTCTCCTCCGTAGCCGGCTATTGTGACTCTCGCTCTGCATGCGAGAGAAAAGAGTCTCGCATTACAGTTGCAGCATGCTGCGATTGTTTTCTCGATCCGATTAGGGCTGAGAAAATAATCACTCATGTGCGCTGACACACAGGCTAGAATTGGTCCGAGTGGAATGCGATGTTTTATCGCACTCCACTCGCACAGATTTTCTTAGGCCAGAGAATCACTTCCGGGCATGCTCAGAAGTAAAAACGGAATCCGGTACATGCTTCCGGCATTTGATGCATGCCACCGGATTCGGCGTGCATACACTTTCATTATGCACCAAGAGGCACAGCGCCGCACCCGGCGCTGTGCGTTTTTTTTATGAGACAAAAAACGTTGCATGAAACGTTCCATGCGACCACCACATTCATTAATTAAGCCGCATCCGGAAAAAGCCGGATGCTACGCAAGGTCATCAGGCACAATTCGGCGACAATACAAATCAATGGGGATAAAACGGATGTGGTACTGGATCCGTTTTAACCGTTTTTTTCCGGATTGTGCCTGATGGGAAAAACCTGATGTGTGAAAGTAGCCTTAGCCTCCACAAATGGATGTTTGTTTTAAATGATATCCAAACACTATTAAAACCCCAAATTAACTTTCAAAATATACCCATCAAAATAACAATCATACTGTACACCAGTGGCGTAGCTTGAAGCTCATTGCCCTGATGCAAAAGCTCCAATGAGGTCCTCAATTATTCCAAGCCTTGAATTGCATTGGCAATTTTATATAGGCCAAAAGCACATTTTGGGCCTCTCAGGCTCCAAGGCAAAAGGGGCGATTGCAACCCCTGCTCCTACTGTAGGTATGCCCCTGCTGAAAATCAGTTGTTCAATAAAAGGACAATGAGAAACACAATGCAATATTTTTGGATTCTATTAAATTACCCAAGATTCCTGGCAGCTCGTGTACTATGTGATGGATGAGGAGGTCCAAACATACTGACAGGTATTCGTTGACGCTTTGCTGCTCTTTTCCTGGTGTGGCTTTTCTGCTGTCTCTTTCAATGTACATCACAAGTCTGAAAACAAGTCAATGCAAAAGATTATCCCGTCTGACAAAATAAAATAATATATCATGTTTCCAATGTCACCAAAGTCAAGCTGAAGAAACTTGAAGGGAAATGACATATTGAGCCAGAGGAGAGTGATTTATCACTGCATTAAATGCTCTGCAGAACAACACAGTATTCTAAATTATAAGGAATTAAAAATGACACCCTTTCATGTCTATTAACAATATACATTCATTTCCATTACTTGCTGTAGGATTTAAAACATAGCTATATTAAATAGAAAACACTACATCATAGTACAAAGGAGGCTGAGCTATGGGACATGTGAAATCTCACAGGTCTGAACCCATTCGCTTGATAAACAATCCCATTAGATATTGGTTCAGCAATGGGTTCAAAAAAATGTTGCTAGTCCTCATTAACTTCAAAGCAATTTTAGCTAAACGTGATATATTTCTACAAGTTAGGCACTTGGGTTTTCTTTCATTCTACTTTGAACCAAAAGTTATAACAGGAAGAAAAAAAAGGATATTTCATTAAAGTCAAGCTAATTAAATGCTTCATTTAGAACAAAACCATTTTTTGCAGCAAAAATAGATATTTTAGCCCACAATATGAAAGGTTATAATGAAATGTTATGGTAGGGACATAACAGTGAAAATTACACAGTAATAAACATCTAAATATGAGATTCAATATTCTAATAGCGTATATTTTATTTTGGATGCACACAAACGTCCAATCAGCTGCAGCCTTCACGAAAAAAAAAAAATTATATTACATAGTGCCCATGTACCAAAATTCATACAAGCTTTGTAGGGGATCTTGCACTAAGAAGAGCCAGAACTATAGTTTAAAGAGCTTTTAAAAATACTGTACAGTTTTGGAGAAATCATTCTAATTTCATAAACAAAGGTGAAATCCAGAGCAGCGTTCCTCCAAATTTGTTGCCACTTCATTGGTTTACAGTGTTGAGCCAAAAGTAGAACGTGAGTGAGGAAGAATTCAAGGTTGAGGATGGATGGATCTTGAAAACAAAGTTATCACTAGTGACGGTCGTAAAAGTCCAATCAGAGTGGGTTCAAAAGTACTCAAGCACGGACCCCGGAATTCTCAGGGAACTCCAGGTAACGATCTGGATCCGGCAACTGGAGTAATTAAAAAAAATAAAGGAAAAATGAAGAAAAAAAAGGGGGAAAGCAAGCGCTTTATACTTACAGAGTCTCTTGTGCAGCTGTACACTGCTTACGCTCATTAGCCTTTATGCATATGCACTGCTTCCTCCACCCACCGGCAATCCTTGCGTCTCTGATTGGTTGCAGTCAGACGTGCCCCCACCCTGTGTAACATGATGTCTGACTACTTTCAATCAGAGACGCGGTCTGTGTGTGTCTATATTGGTGTAAAAATAAATAAAAGAATTGGTGTAGGGTCCACCCATATTATGTTACCAAGCACAGATAAAGCATATAGCTACAGGCTGCAGCCCCCAGGCTTATGCTTATCTTGGCTGTGTATCAAAGTAAGAGGAACCACATGCTCATCCCTATTGCCCTGGTGTGGTGGCAATCAGGGTAATAAGGGGTCAATACAAGCTCACAGCTGCCACTAAGCCTTAGATTTGTAATGGAAGGCGTCTATGAGACCCCTCATTACTAATCTGTAAGAGAATAGAAAAACACAAAAAACACTGATAAAATCCATAATTTAAAATAAAATACCCATCCTCTTTCACCCCTTAATTAATCCCCAAAACACCCAGGTCCGATGTAATCCACATGAAGTCCCATGACAATTCCAGCTGTGCAAAATTACTGAAGGCACAGCACGCGAGCATAGAACATGACCGCCCGCTGTGAGCTTCAGGCAGAGATTGAGCTGCAGGGATGAGCGGTGATGTCACTCAGGTTATTTGAGGTCACAGCTGGAAGTTCCCACAGTCCTCCACCTGTGACGACAGGTAACCTAACCTCAAGTGACCTCATTGAACTGAGTGTCCTCACCTTAGGTGAGGTCTCTGAGTTCACAGACCTGCATCTCCTGGCAGAAAACCGTGGTTTGTTTTGCCAAGAGATGCAGATTTGATGCTGAAATTTCTACGCCATATTCCTGCAACCAATCTGCACCTCCTGGCAAAAAAAAATAAATGTCAAAACAGCATGCGGTTTTGATGCAATAGTGATGCAATTTGTTTGGCAAGAGATACAGATTTGATGCTGACATTTTTACCTTTTTTACCATTTCTATCAGTAGTCAAAGATGTACTACTGTGTTATTTGTGCTGTTACACAGGACTGCAAGAAAATATGCCTTTAAATATACTGTATATCAAACATTTACACACACTGGCATGTAAAAGGCTCGGCACCCCTGGTCAAAATTACTGTTATTCTGAACAGTTAAGCAAGTTGAAGGTTGAAGACGAAATGATCTCTAAAAAGGAAAAAAAAATAAACATCTTCATCTTTTACAGCTGAAAAATTACAAAAAGGAAAATGTGCCGATGCAAAAGATTTTAAATTAATTTACATTACCTAAGTGTTCCTTTACCATCGCTCTGTTTATAGATAATGTGG
Source organism: Anomaloglossus baeobatrachus (assembly GCF_048569485.1). Taxonomy (NCBI): domain Eukaryota; kingdom Metazoa; phylum Chordata; class Amphibia; order Anura; family Aromobatidae; genus Anomaloglossus; species Anomaloglossus baeobatrachus. The sequence goes on from NC_134358.1 coordinate 426,074,383, forward strand.
ATTATTTTATTCCTTCAATACTACAGTGAAGATCAGTTCGTTAAATTGGCTTACTTAGAGAACACGGATGCAAAATAGGAATTTAAAAGTTCAGACTTCTCAACAAAATTTTTGACCACTTCACTCTTTTCATCCTGTAAAAATCCTATAGCATCTTTGACTTTTCTTTTGCTTTTGAGATACCCCCTCCAAAAAACCTTTTTTATATTGCTTTTGGTCTGCAAGCCTCATTTCATTAACGGCTTTAGCTCTTCTATCACTTCACCTGCAGTACCGGCTGACAGTATTAGATTGTTCTTTAGCTATGCTCTCCATTTTTCCATTTGATTTAGATTTTTTTTTCTTTTTTAAAGGGAATCTTTCACCAGGTTTGTGCTACCTCATCTCAAAGCAGCATAATGTAGGGAAACATTCTGAAACTAACCATGTTTAACTTAAATTACAGGGTGCAGCCATTCTGACAGCTCAGATTTGAGTGTAGCAGAGCTGGCAGCTGCTCCCGCCCACACCAGGCTCTCAATAGAGATTGTGCATTGAGTGTGAGGTCTCAATCACAGCAGTGGGTATGCTCGTCTGCTCTGCATATGCAAAGGAGTCACACCAATGTTAATCACAAAACAATAAACCCTTTAGCGACAACTGACATGTCTCAATAGCTTGCTTTGTAACATTATTTTATTTTAGTTAGCCATTAAAATGTATCACCAGATTATAATTTTGTTCCTCTCACTGAGAACATTCAATAATGTTTCAACTGGCTAACACGGTATCAAACCCTTTTCACTTGTAACTAAACAATAGCTGGCAAACAGATTTGAGAAACACAGATGTTGTTTTTATCTTTTTTAGCTCTTGCAGCATGATGTCCTAAGCTTACATTGCAAAATCCCGGTGACAGATTCCCTTTTACAAGGTGTTTAACTTCTGTGTTTATTCATCCTATTCCTATCCTTTTTCTAAGTCCATTAAAATCTGCTTTTCTTAAGTCCAACCTCAAAGTCTGGTCCTCACAACGCTTTTTCCTCTTGTAATCCAAAATTTGAGGATAGCATGATAGCTGCCTCCTAAACTCCCAGCCACCTTTACTTCTTCAAAAATGCCCTCTTGCTGGTAAGAATTAGGTCCAAGATGGCAGATCCTCTTGTTCTTTCTTCTACCTTTTGAAAGTTAAAGTTCTCAGTGAGAGAAGTTAAAAAAAAAAAATTGGAACCATTATTTTTGCCTGAGAGGGATTCCCAACAAATATTTGGATAGTTAAAATCTCCCATGATCACTGATGTAGTATACTGAAAACAAAGACATCTAATGTAAAAAAGAATTCACCCATATCTTCAGTCTTTCGAGGTAGTCTATAGTAACCACATACAATAGTGTCCTTTCTCTTCTTCTCTCCTTGCATTTTTTCCCAAACCGTTTTTACAGAGCTACCATTTTAGTCAAAATATATGCTTTGCTAGTATACAATGTAACCCATCCTCCCCTCTTGTTAAGCCTGGTTCATTATAAATAAGTTGTAGCTCTCAAGGTTTGTATTCCAATCATGTGAATCATCCCACCAAGTTTCAGTAATATGACTATGACATCATATCTTTTTTTATGTATTAGCAGCTTCCATTTTCCTTGTTTGTCTCCCTTGTATTTGTAAAGACACATTGCATTTTGTACTGGGTTGCTCTTGCTCCTCTATTTTCATTCATAATTTGTTGTCTTTGTTTTATATTTCCATTTCTATTAGTAGGGTTCTTAAAAGAATCATTAGCTGCATATTGACTGGGTGCTACAGAGTATTGTATTTTTATGTATTTTTATGTATTTTATAATATCCGTCCACCTTGGGCAGGCAGAGGTTAAAATCTTCATAAGTTTCATTTCCTGTTTCACATAGCCTCACACACAGGCAGAGGGGGCATTCCTTAGGTGGGGGCATGTGAAGGAGGGAGTTACAGACAGACAGCTTAGCTTTCAGTTTACCTCAGAACGCCTTGGGAAAGCAGGATATGCAGTGACCAGCTCCCTGGGGAGCTCTGTCTCTCTCTCAGGGAGGCAGAGCAGAGAAACTTAAGATCCAGACTGGTTCATACACCCTTTCCTTACCTGGGACTGGGCGAGTGGATGGCTGAGGACCCCTAAGCTGAGAAAGATGCCAGTTAGGAGGCTCCAGGTCCATTAGCCGGCAGACACTTAGTATGGGAGAGATGGCTAGCCGGGAAGGAGTTGAGAGACTGGTAACAGTAGTCGTGTGGCATGGAGAAGAGGGTTACAGAGCCCCGCAGCTTCGGGTGGCAGAGTAGCGGGTCCCAAGAGTTTTAGAGACTATGAGGGGACCACCACACAAGCACACAAAAAGGAGAAAGCCAAAAGGCTGCTCTACCAGACTTTGACCTCTGCCCTGCCTGGGGATGACTGGAGTTATTGCAGTAAATAAAGAACTATGAGTAAACCAAATCTGAAACCTGCAACCCAGTGACTCTGATTGTCGTCGCCTTGTGATCTGGCGATTCCCAGTTTCCCATTCTCCCTCCCGGGGGCCGCTCTGCCTGTGGGGGGGCGATATCATCCCGGCTGCATCCCAACATCTCTCCCGGCGAAGTACCCTGCAGGGCAGCCTTATCCCTAATTGTTGGCTCCCCGTGGCTTGGAGCGTTCTAGGGGTCCCCTCCTGTCGTCACAGTCCTGGCCCATATGGCAGGCAGCTTGAAGCTCTCTTGGGTCGGACCTTGGTTCCCCTCTTTGCTGAGGTGCCCCAGACACTAACGTTGGGGAGGAACCTTGATGATTCCCTCATCGGGCAGATTTATGTGGTGAGGTTAAAGCGTTGTCCTGAACTAGGGCTCTGCACCTCACCGGTGCTTCTGGTCCCGTGAGTACAGACACCGCACTCGCCTTGGCTACCGTAGTCCTTTCACCCAGCAAGTCACATCACACTTTTTGTCTGAGCGTCGACTTCTGACTGAGTTCAGACTCACTGTCTGACCAACTGAATGTCTGACAAGATGTCGGTCTCCTGTCAACTAACTGACTTGCCCCTCCTTCTTCCAGGTGTCTGACTAGCAGATTGGATAAGTCCCGACCAATAGGTGGCCATCCATTGGATCCGCCCCTAGCCTGTTACCCAGTCAGGGGAAAAAGGACAGAATTATGTGTGTTTGAATGTTATTGATCGGCATTGGTCTTTCAGGAACCCGTGATTTGCACCGCACCTGCAAACTGGATGCATTAACCTGTGGCACCTGACGCCTCGGGAGCGCCACATCTGCATATAGTTTCCAGGTCCTTTTTTGCCATATCATTTGTTTCTACATGTATTAGTAGAGGTGGGTAGTCGTTTGTAGCACTAAATAGTCTTGATACCTTATCAAACACATCTTTGATTTGGGCACCTGGAAGACAGCAGACTTCTAGTGAAGTGATGTCCAACGACTAGCACTCTTCTTTTCTTTTTCTCCACAATGCTTCTTTTTTTCCCTTCCAAAGGCTTCTAATTGCTGGCAAGAGTGTTCTTTTTGGACATATCACTTTTTTTATTTAAATCTTTGTAGTTGTCCTGCGTGAGAACCTGGTAGCGGATCTTTAGCGTTATGAGTGCTGACTGCCTCCTCTTCTTCCAGCGTCTATTGGTCACATGCTTCCATTTCTTTTCTTCTACAGGTACATCAAAAGGTGCTTCTCTTTGACCATTCTGAAGAGTTATTTTGTTATGGCATTAGCTTCTGCAGGAATGCTAAGAAGTTCTTCTCTTGTAACATTCTGAAGAGATTATTCTGCTCTATCAAGGAAAGCGTCATCTTCTTTAATGAGCTTGAATGTAGCTATTCTCTAATAAAGACTTTGCAGTTTTTCCTCCAAAAGAGTCACAAGCTTGTATTTATGGCAAGAAAACTTTGTCTTTACCTCTAGAAAGTCTGTAAACATATAGCACACAATGGTCTGAGTGCAATCTGATGTTTTGTCGGATCGCACATGCAACTAAAATACACAATAAGGGCAGCTGCAAATTATTGTATCAGTTTTTTCTGTTTGATCTTGGGTGTCTATTAACCTGTAAATGTGTGCAAATATATTAGTGAATCAATGTGTTTGCTGAATGTACAATTCCTTAAAAAGGGGTTCCTTAAAATAATTTCCTAATTTTTCTTTAAGATTAAAGGGGTATTCCCATCTCCAAGATCCTATCCCATACTATAGTAGGTGTAATAATAATAATGTTAGCAAATACAACACTTTTCACCTAGCTTCTTCCAGGGATGAAACCCGCGTCAGGGTGGAGGGTGTTATGGTCAGGAGACCGCAAATGATCTTGCAAAAAACCCATGAAAAATAATAGAAGATAATGCACAAGAGTAGTTGGAAACTGAGCTGGCTGCAGTCCACTAACTACTGTCATGTCCCCACCGGAGTTTGCTCCTGCGACTTCTGCTCCAATCGCCAGGTGACACAGTGTTCCCACCATGGATAGTGCTGGTGATGGGAGAGGAGTCAGTGCCCGTGGCTCTGCTGAGCACAGGCTCCGCTCATCCACTAGGCTGGGTTTCCCTGGAACCTGCAGTACCACTGGCTGACTGCAGGTGGCGTGTGTCTTCCAGCTGAAGTTGCCATCATTCACCTGCAGCCAATGGGAAAACACCACACCCTTCTTATTCCCCCTCCTGTCATGTGACCACTGCCAGAGATAGTTTGTATTCCTGTGCTGTTTGTATTTTGATTCCTGTGCTCTGACTACCCTTCTGCCTATCGTTTATGTACCTCACTGAACGATCCGGATTTGACCTCTGCTTCGTCTGCTGATTACGTCCTTGTCTGACGACTCTGTCCCTGCAATTCCTGGTTTGACCCTGCCTGACGACTACTCTCCGGACTGCAGTCCTCCACAGGTAGTGATCACCTTGGGCCCTGTGTAATATCAAATCCCTGTATAGGGGTTAAAGGGTTTCAGGGATCTAGGGGTCTTGCTGGGTGAGTGGCTTCCCTCTAGCCTGTCCATTACAGCCCATCTAAGTCTGTGGATCCAGGCAGGCGTTCCAACAACACAAACACAACTAGAAGTAGCGGTGGAGCGTTCCTAACAAATCTAGACGTCTTGTCACCGCTGAAGAGTTAACTAACCTCAAAGATGAAATGAGGAATCCTGACTTGCAACAGAGCAGCCCCAAAGGAAAGTCAAAAGCCCCCAACATATGATGACGGTGATCTAAGAAAAAACAACACACAGATGGTAGATATAGAATTAAGCAAAGTGAGGCCCTGCTGGCTAGATACAAAAATCTAGGATAGATTGTTGTTTGTAGCTAGTAAAGACACTGAAAAAACACCAAAACCTGATAATTAAGAAATTCCCTTAAAGACCACATGATCTACCACCAACTATATTAGGAACTCTTGTGTAAATACATTTAAGTATAAAAGTAAATATAATTGGAAATAACAACTACAAAAACACAGGAGAAACAAAAATACAAAACTCCTGAACAAAACATGGACTAATAACTCCCTTTCTTACTAGGAATAAATCACCCTCTAAAAATAGGACAGAAAGAGCACTTATTCACTTGCAAAAAACAAAAGAGAATAGTCTCAAACATTGAATTAGAAAAAGATAAAGATTAAACAGAAACACCCTTCAGTGCAAATTTAGCCCTTAACCAAGCCCAGACTATGAGAGCAAAATACTTAGACAAAAACTGCCTTCCTATATCCCCCCCAGGCTGGACTCCATAGGCTCCCTGAAAAGCCATCATCTACTACAACTGTCTGAGTGACAGATACAGAATCAGACTTACTACCACCACTAGCCACCAGAGGGAGTCTAGAAAGAATCCTGGGAACAGCATCATCTCTGATGATATTCACAACAGGAGGGAATGTCTACCTGCTACACCGGCACTGCTTCAGCTAAGAGGTATTGTTGTTATGTTTCATCTCTCTGAATATTATATGCAGTGTTTTTCAGTTGCTCTCCACTTTATATTTGGGCAGCAATGCAGTTTCCAGCATAGGATTTGTCTATTTATTTATTTAGTCTTATCAAATTTCCCAGTGGCAGGGACTTTATGTGGCAGGGATCTTCTGGTCTGTTCTCATTTGTTTACACCAGTATACTGTTTACAGTTGGCACAGTGACAGGCTCTGTTGCAATTTAAGCACATCACATTTTTTCTACATACGGTTTTGTCACAACATTAGCTATTATGAGATTTTGTCATACTTCCTAACTTTAACTTTATACATTTTGTGTATTTAGTTTCCTGCACGTATTTTATATTGCTTCTCACTAATGAAATATGTCTACCTGCTGCACTTTTTGACATGCCCTATATTTTTCTACAGAACTCTATCCATGCATGCTGACATTTTGTCAAAACATTAGCTAATATGAGATCCCATTGTGGTTTCTTTCCATAAAGCTGCTCTGTACCGTACATCTTGTATACTCTTCATTTTTTGCATATATTTTTGTGAATAGCCCTATCTGCTGCATTTCTGATATGCCCTAATTTTGTTGCAGAACTGTTATGATTTATTTCTAAAACTTCTATAACATTTATTTAGTACTAGAAGGTGGCCCGATTCTACACATCGGGTATTCTAGAATTTACGTATTGTGTAGTTAATAAATGATTTTTGTTTTTATATATATATATATATATATATATATATATATATATGTATATGAGATGTTGTTGTGTGTAGTTACCAAGTGTTTGTGTAGGGGTTGTACATGTTCTGGGTGTTGTCTGGGTGTGGCGGGGGGGTGAGAGCGGTGTTGTATGTGTGTTGCGTGTGTTGCGTTGTTTGTGGAGCGCTGTGTCTGTAGCGTTGTGTGTGTGTGTTGCGCGGTTTGTGTGGGTGTGGTGTGTTTTGGGGGGAGGTATGTTTTGTGCAATGTGTGTGTTGTGCGGTATGTGCGTATATTTATGTATGCCGCGGTGTTTGTGTGTTGGGTGTTGTGTGTGTGCACCGTTGTCTGTGGGTGTGGGTGTCTGTGTAGGGCGGTGTGTGTTGTTCCCAGTGTGTGTGTGGTGTGTTGTGTGTGTGTTGGGGGGAGGTGTGCACCTCCCATTGTGCTCCATCCCCCATGCTGCGCACCCCCCATCGTGCTCCATCCGCCATGCTGCGCACTCCCAAACGTACTCCATCCGCCATGCTGCACACTCCCAAACGTGCTCCATCCGCCATGCTGCGCACTCCCAAACGTGCTCCATCCGCCATGCTGCGCACTCCCAAACGTGCTCCATCCGCCATGCTGCGCACTCCCAAACATGCTCCATCCGCCATGCTGCGCACTCCCAAACGTGGTCCATCCGCCATGCTGCGCAGTCCCAAACGTGCTCCATCCGCCATGCTGCGCACTCCCCATCGTGCTCCATCCCCCATGCTGCACCAGCATCAGCCTCTCTGCCCCCAGCATCAGCCTCTCTCCTCCCAGCATCAGCCTCTCTGTCCCCAGCATCAGCCTCTCTCCTCCCAGCCTCAGCCTCCCCCAGCATCAGCCTCTCTTCTCCCAGCCTCCCTCCTCCCAGCCTCCCCCAGCATCAGCCTCTCTCCTCCCAGCCTCCGACAGCATCAGCCTCCCCCTCCCAGCCTCCCCCAGCATCAGCCTCTCTTCTTCCAGCCTCCCCCAGCATCAGCCTCTGCCTCCCAGCCTCCCCCAGCATCAGCCTCCGCCTCCAAGCCTCCCCCAGCATCAGCCTCTCTTCTCCCAGCCTCCCCCAGCATCAGCCTCTCTCCTCCCAGCCTCCTCCAGTATCAGCCTCTCTCCTCCCAGCCTCCCCTAGCATCAGCCTCCCCCTCCCAGCCTCCCCCAGCATCAGCCTCTCTCCTTCCAGCCTCCCCCAGCATCAGCATCCCCCAGCATCAGCCTCTCTCCTCCCAGCCTCCCCCAGCATCAGCCTCCCCCTCCCAGCCTCCCCCAGCATCAGCCTCTTTCCTTCCAGCCTCCCCCAGCATCAGCCTCCCCCAGCATCAGCCTCTCTCATCCCAGCCACCCCCAGCATCAGCCTCCCCCAGCATCAGCCTCTCTCCTCCCAGCCTCCCCCAGCATCAGCCTCCCCCAGCATCAGCCTACACCCTCCCAGCCTCCCCCAACATCAGCCTCTCTCCTTCCAGCTTCCCCCAGCATCAGCCTCCCCCAGCATAAGCCTCTCTCATCCCAGCCACCCCCAGCATCAGCCTCCCCCAGCATCAGCCTCTCACCTCCCAGCCTCCCCCAGCATTAACCTCCCCCAGCATCAGCCTACACCCTCACAGCCTCCCCCAACATCAGCCTCCCCCTCCCAGCCTTCCCCAGGATCAGGCTCTCTCCTCCCAGCCTCCTCCAGCACGCCGTGCTCCTCTGCCGACACTCACAGATCCGATCGCATACACTCACACACACACGATCGCATACACTCACACACACCCGATCGCATACACTCACACACACCCGATCGCATACACTCACACAGACCCGATCGCATACACTCACACACACCCGATCGCATACACTCACACACACACACACACATTGACGATATTGCACATACGCGCTCACTCACAACATCCAGAGATACCACATGCTTCCGGCCATATGATCCTCCGGCAGGTCCTGGAAGCTCACAGCACAGTATCGCGGCCGAGAAGCAAGCGATATCTCCGGATGCTGTGAGTGTGTGGATGCGATCTGATGTGTGTGTGAGGTGTGTGTGAGAGTGAGTGTGATCTGATGTGTGTGTGTGTGTGTGTGTGTGTGTGTGCGCTGTTATGTGTGTACGTGTGTGGATGTTCCGCCACTGCAGGACCTTGATGCGCTGGTAACTATGCTACCATGGTTACCAGCGCATCCCGTCCCCCACTCGTACGGGAGCCCACACCAGCATACGGCGGCAAACCCCAGCAATGCGAGGGTTTGTGTCGGCTGGGTTGGCGGCGTATGCTGGTGTGGGCTCCCGGGGGTACAGTACTCACCTGGGAGTCGTGTCTCCTTGTCAGTTCGGGGGACGCGTGCGGGGGGTGGGGCCAGAGCGAGCGTGCATTGCGTGGGGGGCGGGGCGTGGCCGAATTGCCAATACGTGCAGGGTGCCGGGGCGAGAGGCCAATCCGTGTGGGGGGCGGAGCCTGTGCGAGCGGCCGGCCAATCCGTGTGGGGGGGAGCCAGGGCGAGCGACCAATCCGTGCGGGGGGGCGGGGCCATGGCGAGGCCAGCGGCCAATCCGCTTTGTGTCACCGTAAGTACACAATTTTGGAGCAAGACAGACAGACAGACAGACAGACAGAATAAGGCAATTATATATATAGATTCTTGTGCATCTTTACCGGGTTATTTGGTAAAACCGCTGTCACTTAGGCTTTCATTACCTTGTATCTTTTACCCGGTGATACTTATTCATTTTTTCACCTAAGGGCATCACATTAAAATTGTGCTTTTTTACATTTAGTGTCAGGTGGTATCTGTTATTCCAGGAATTTTTTTAACTGTATTTTGTCATATGTTTACATGCCTTTAATAAGATATGAGAATTTTATTTTTGCATGAAACACTTTTTTGTACTCTTTTTATTTGGTCAGAGGACTCTTTTTTTGTACATATTATTCACTGTTAACATTTTGCAAGCTTCAGTGCTTGACGGAAATTTGTGCCTCCCTGTAAAACCCTTATATTAAGATTTTCCACTTTCAAAAAGTGTATGCCCATAGGCTCAGTTACATGTAAAAGAATGAAACTAAAGCTTTACTCAACAACTCTGCAGCCACTCACTGACATCAGTGGCTTGTGCAATCCACAATGGCACAGCAGCTGAGATCAGTGATTGTCTGCAGTGCTGTCAATGTGAAGTCACTGCTGTAGCCAAGAAACAGACCCCCTCAACTGCACACTTCTCCTTGTACTTACTGACACGATTTACATGCCCAAACTAGTGTCTGTGCAGTGACACTCTCATCTCTCTCTCCTGTCTGAATCATCAGCAAGCTTGTGTGTGATGTGCAGTGAGAGCTGTCAATCACCTAAGGGTGCAGCATGCTAATTAAAAGGACTTAATGGTGCACTGAGACCCTTGATAACCATTTCAAAAACATTCTGCAGTCTTTGTTAGATGAACCTGCCCTGATCGCTGTTTAGATGCAGTGGTGATGTCATGTCGACAGCGCTGCAGACAACTACTGAGGTCAATGGCTTTTGTCTTCTACTTAGGCAGAGTTGCTGAGCTCATTGATTGGCTGTAGTACTGTTGAGTAAATCTCACTTTGTTTTTTACAAGTAACTGAGCCTGCAGATTGACGTTTTTTGAATGGGTAAAACCATTTTATAAAGGTTATCCATGCTAGCATAATAATAGGAAAATAGAGAGTTAAAAAAAAAAATACCAGTGTACTGTTAGAATTTCCCTTTCAGAACAAAAACTCTGGTAGTCACTACCAAAGAACTAAAGGTCACTTTCAACACAGCGACATCGCTAGTGATGTCGCTGGTGAAAGCACCCGCCCCCGTAGGTTGTGCGTCATGGGCAAATCGCTGCCCGTGGCACACAACATCGCTAGGAACGGTCACACGTACTTACCTGCCTAGCGACGTCATTGTGGCCGGCAAACCGCCTCCTTTCTAAGGGGGTGGTTTGTTCGGCGTCACAGCGGCGTCACTAAGCGGCCGACCAATAGAAGCGAAGGGGCGGAGATGAGTGGCCGGAATATCCCGCCCACCTTCTTCCTTCCTCATTGCCGGCGGCCACCGGTACGATGTTGTTCCTCGTTCCTGCGGTGTCACACATAGTGATGTGTTCTGTCGCAGGAACGACGAACAACCTGTGTCCTGCAGCAGCAACGATATTTGAGATTAGAACGACGTGTCAACGATCAACGATATGGTGAGTATTTTTGATCGTTAGCAGTCGTTTGTACATTTCACACGCAACAACGTTGCTAACGAGGCTGGATGTTTGTCACAAATTCCGTGACCCCAACGACATCTCGATAGCGATGTCGTTGTGTGTAAAGCAGCCTTAAGTAACCACTAGATCGTCGATGCTAGAGTGGCGGCAGATTTAACAAGGGAGTAGTGTTTATTTTTTATTCACATCCCCCGGTTATGCAATATTTTAAAAGTTAAAAAAATACAATAAAATAAAAAAGGCACCACTAATTTAATGGTATTATTCTCTTCTGCAAACATTTTTTAAATCAGGCAGATGTGGAGATAGTCTGTATTTTTGACACAATAAAGAAATGTCTGTTTTGTTGGTATTTTTAGTACAGTTGGTTTTACTGGTATTGTCAGTATTGTTCATATAGTTGGTTTTGTGGGTTATATTGGTATAGTTGTTATTGTTAGTATAGTTTGTATAGCCAGCACTGTCTGTATTGTTGGTATTTCCAGTACTGATGGCATAGCCAGTGCAGTCGGTATTGCTGATACTGCTGGTATTTTTTGGTATTGCCAGTACTACTAGTGCTTTTGGTAGACTTTTGATCATGTGCCCCATAGTCATAGTTCTGACTGACTCTAACATGTATGTTACCAGAGCCACACATTTGTCCACAATGCTTGTAGCATTTTCCTGAAGACAAAGGTGGCCACAGATAAATCCATTTTAGCTACATTCAGTAAAGGCTCAGGGGAAAAACAGTGTTTCAGGTTACTCTGATGAGTCCAATTTTTTTCAAACCTGAAATACAATTATCTACTTAATAACAAATTGTTGTACCTGACAAGCTGAAATCCCAAAGACTGGGACATCCATTCACACCACGTCAGTACATTTTATCACTGAGCCTCAAAACATAGATGACAGTTTTCAGAAACAGTATATTTATCACTTAGGCTTTTTACAAAGGAAAGCTAAGTGGTTATAGTAAAAGTGTGAAACAACTGCATGAGCTGCTCCATGACTGGATTCGCTCAAAATTCAGCTCAACATTTTCATGCTGTTTTAAAAATTAAACTTTCAGAGCAATAAAGACACAGAGAAAATTACTGTATTAGACTCATATGTACAGGGCAAGTTATAAGTAATGGGTCTAAATATTTTTTTAATTCAGAATTTTAAAAGCATTTAATTATAGGACAACAAAATGCTCAAGGAAGGATAAAAGAATATAACCAAACAATTCAGACTAAGGCTACCGTCACACGTTAGCGACGCAGCAGCGATTCACCAGCGATCTGACCTGGTCAGGATCGCTGCTGCGTCGCTACATGGTCGCTGATGAGCTGTCAATCAGGCAGAACTCACCAGCGACCAGTGACCAGCCCCAGCCAGCAGCGACGTGGAAACGATGCTGCACTTGCAGGGAGCTGGCATCTGGAAGCTGCAGACACTGGTAACCACGGTAAACATTTACCTTGGTTACCAGCGCACACCGCTTAGCGCTGGCTCCCTGCACTCCTAGCCAGAGTAAACATCGGGTAAATTACCCAATGTGTACTCCGGCTACATGTGCAGGGAGCAGGGAGCCGGCACTGGCAGCGTGAGAGCGGCGGACGCTAGTAACTAAGGTAAATATCGGGTAACCAAAGAAAGGGCTTCCTTGGTTACCCGATATTTACCTTGGTTACAGCTTACCGCAGGCTGCCAGACGCCGGCTCCTTGCTCTCTGCACATTCAGATCTTTGCTCTCTTACTGTCACACACAGCGATGTGTGCTTCACAGCGGGAGAGCAAAGACCAAAAAATGAACCAGCACTGCGTGTAACGAGTAGCGATCTCACAGCAGGGGCCAGATCGCTGCTCAGTGTCACACACAGCGAGATCGCTAATGAGGTCACTGCTGCGTCACAAAAAACGTTACTCAGCAGCGATCTCAATAGCGATCTTGCTATGTGTGAAGCATCCCTAAAGCAAGTTGAGAACTTATGAAAACACTATTGATGAGTGAGTGTGCTCACCCCTGCTTGATACTTGATTGACCATTGGGATGCTCAGCACTCGATCGAGTATCCTGGTGCTTGGGTACAAAGCTCGAGTCCCTGCCCTGCATGTTTATCGGCAGTTTTCCAGTCACTAAACATGCAGGGATTGCCTGCCAATTACAGTAATGCCGTAGCCATGATGACTTCTTTTATTACTGTAATTGTTTAAATAAGACCTTGTTATGCCATGCTCAGTGCACTGTACCCCAGAACTAATGTAGTGAGAGCTGCTAGAGAAAGGATAGTGTATGAGGCTGGGGCCACACGGTCATTAATGCGAGTGAATCGCATGACACTCAGCTCCCGCTCTCCTGGAGTGTAAACCGAGTGTTATGCAACTGTCAAACCACTTTGATGCAATCCTGCGATCGCAGCACAGCCACGGAGGACAGGGCGGGCGCTGCGGAGGAGAGGAAGGGATTAATCTGCCTATCTTTATCAGCTGATGTGATTCTCGCACTGCAATTGCATTACACCGGTGTAATGCAAGTGCAATGCAATGCAATGTTTCTATCATACCCACAGACTTGTATCACATGCTGCGATTGTTTTCTCGGTCCGATTAGGGCTGACAAATGAATCGCTCATGGGAGCGGCCCCATAGATTAACATGCGTTCGGGTGGAATGTGATTTTTTATCGCATTCCACTCGATCCGTTTTACTTGCCGTATATGCTCAGCCTTAAGCTGGCTTTACACGCTACATCGCTAATGCGAAGTCGTTGGGGTCACGGAATTTGTGACGCACATCCAGCCGCATTAGCGATGCCGTTGCGTGTGACACGTATGAGCGATTTTCCATCGTCGCAAAAACGTGCAAAATCGCTCATCGGTGACATGGATGTCCATTCTCGAATATCATTGGAGCTGCAGGTACGAAGTAGTTCGTCGCTCCTGCGGCAGCACACATCGCTCTGTGTGACGCCGCAGGAACGAGGAACCTCTCCTTACCTGCTGCCGGCCCCAATGCGGAAGGAGGTGGTCAGGATGTTACGTCACGCTCATCTCCGCCCCTCCGCTTCTATTGGGCAGCCGCTCAGTGACGTCGATGTGACGCCGCACGGACCACCCCCTAGAAAGGAGGCGGTTCGCCGGTCACAGCGACGTCGCTAGGCAGGTAAGTAGTGTGACGGGTCTGGGCGATGTTGTGCGACACGGGCAGTGATTTGCCTGTGTCGCACAACCGATGGGGGCGGGAACACACGCTAGCGATATCAGTACTGATATTGCAGCCTGTAAAGCGGCCATTAGGCTATGTTCACACACTGCGTTTTTTACCCGCGTTTTTGCTGCAGAAATTTCTTGAGAAATTCTTGTAACCTTTCTGCAGACATTCCCCAGCAAAACCTATGGCACAAAAATTAGCTGTGCACACTCTGCGTTTTTTTCTTAAGAAAATTCTTTCAGTAGATTTTCTTAAGAAAAAGAATGAGCATGTCACTTCTTTTCTGCAGCTAACTGCGTTATTCACTCCATTGACTGTAATGTAATCATGAAATCACGCAGGGAATAACGCAGGTAGCAAATTTTGTGCGTTTCATTGCGTTTTCCTGCGTTATTCCCGCGTTATTTCAAAACATAATGTTCATCACTGCCCTGCGTTTTGCAGGGGAGTGATGTCATTATGACAGGAAGAGGAAGCGGAACAGAGAGTAAACACACAGATCACACTCAATCCCTGGACGCCGCACGGAAGCACTTCTGTGTGACCTCCATCGGGTGCCCGTGCAGTCTGTGTCCCACTCCCTGCCAGCCCCGCGGCTGCCCGCAATGCAGTATAAGCAGCTTCTCACACTGCAGTGCGGGCAGCGGCGGGGATGACGAGCGCTGCTGTCAGGAGGTTAGATGAGATCATTACCTGCTGTGACGATCTCCTGCACTCCTGACGTCAGCGCTGTCACTGCCTTCTATGCCCACCGAGTTATCACGTCACGTCTCACGGGTGGCCCGAGACTGTCACTAGCGGTGACGTCACGGGCTCCCGCGTATCGCTGAGAACGCGGCGGGCACAGAAGGCAGTGACAGCGCTGACGTCAAGAGTGCAGGAGATCATCACAGCAGGTAATGATCTCATCTAACCTCCTGACAGCAGCGCTTGTCGTCCCCTGCAGTAACCTGGGCTGACCTATTGATGTCAGCTCAGGTCACTGCACTACTCTCCCAGCCAATAGGGAACATTCTGTTCTTCATTTACTGGGACAGTGACTATGGTATGGATCGTCGTGGGACCCCCTTATTGGATTACGCCGGATCAGGATTTGATTGTTCTTTTCAATAAAATGGTGAAAGAGGGAATGTTTTGGGGAGTGTTTTTTCGAATAAAATTTTTGTTGTTGTCTATTTTTTATTTCTTACTGACAGGGTTTGTGATGTCAGGTATCTGATAGAAGCGTGACATCACTAACCCCAGGGCTTGATGCCAGGTGACATTACACATCTGGTATCAACCCCATTTATTACCCCGTTTGCCACCCCACCAGGGCAATGGGATGAGTTGGGGCAAAGCGCCAGGATTGGCACGTCTAATGGATGCGCTACTTCTGGGGCGGCTGTGGCCTGCTAATTTTAGGCTGGGGAGTGTCCAATAACGGTGGACCTCCCTAGTCTGAGAATACCAGACCACAGCTGTCCGCTTTACCCTGGCTGTTGATCCTATTTGGGGGGGACCCCATGTTTTTTGTTTTAAATTATTTAATGTAAAATAACAGTGTGGGGTGCCCTCTGTTTTGCATTACCAGCCAAGGTAAAGCTGCCAGCTGTGGTCTGAAGGCTGCAGCCGTCTGCTTTACCCTAGCTGGCTACAAAAGATATGGGTGACCCCACGTCGTTTTTTTTTTTGATTCATCTATCCATCTTTCTATCTATTATCTGTCTATCTAGCTGTCTATCCATCTATCTATCTATCAATTATCTATGTATTATCCATATTATTTATTGCTGTTAAAGCATTAAAAAACGCAGGGACCAACCTGCAAAAAACCGCACCAAAAACACACCAAAATGCGGTAAAAACGCATGCACTTTTTGGTGCGTTATTGGTGCGTTATTTTAACGCAGGTGCGCTAATCCTTCACTCTCAAGAAATTTCGTAAGAAAAATCCTTTTTCTAGTGCACACAGAGCCTTAGGGGTACTTTGCACGCTGCGACATCGCTAGCCGATTGTAGCGATGCTGAGCGCGATAGTCCCCGCCTCCGTCGCAGATGCGATATCGTGTGATAGCTGCCGTAGCGAACATTATCGCTACGGCTGCTTCACACGGACTTACCTGCCCTGCGACGACGCTATGGCCGGCGACCCGCCTCCTTCCTAAGGGGACGGGTCATGTGGCGTCACAGCGACATCACACGGCAGGCGGCCAATAGAAGTGGAGGGGCGGAGATGAGCGGGACATAAACATCCCGCCCACCTCCTTCCTTCCTCATTGCAGGCGGGACGCAGGTAAGGAGATGTTCCTCGCTCCTGTGGCTTCATACACAGCGATGTGTGCTGCCGCAGGAACGAGGAACAACATCGTACCTGTCGCTGCAGCGAAATTATGGAAATGACCGACACTACACAGATCACAGATTTACGACACTTTTGCGATCGTTTATCGGTGCATCTAGGCTTTACACGTTGTGACGTCGTTACTGGCGCCGGATGTGCGTCCCTTTCGATTTGACCCCCGACGAGATCGTAGTAGCGATGTCGCAACGTGCAAAGTACCCCTTAGAGTGATTATTGTCTTACATTCCTTGCTGCTACTAAGTTAATCCAAAAGTAGTTTTTAGGGCTAATTAAAATACAGTATATTCTCAAATAATAGCATTCTTAGCTGCAATTAGTGTGGGGGGAGCTACTGGAGAAGGGATAGTGAATTAGAGGCATCTAAGCAGGGATTAATGCTTTTTAGTCCTTGCTGCTGATACATACAAACCAAAAGTCCTTTTCTGGGTTAAATTAAATAATTGTATTCATTAATAATACCGGTCTTAGCTGCATACCTAATTTAAAATGTGCAAATACATGCAGTTAGGGACGGGGACATCGAGCGGTGGTGCATGCAGATGCTGTGGGCCAGGGCAAACTTTGCCCGCAGCGGGAGAACAACACATACAGTCATCATCTAGACCTATCTTCCTGACCCACTTTGCAGAGGGTCATGGGACATCACTGTTGAAGCCAAAACCGAACCGTACAAACAGTTGTTTGGTTGGATGGCAGACAATGCTTCCACTCTGTTTCCTAGGACCACCCTGTCTTCCACATGGTCCAGTCTCACTAGCAAAGAGTCTGGACAACATAATCCTCACCTTGATCCTCCTTTCTGCCACCACGGCGAGTCCCAGGACACAACTGATCCTACAGGTTGACACTCCGATTAAGTTTTTACCATTCTCTTTATGGCTTCTTCTGCCCTCTCATCTTGCACGTTTCAAGAGGAAAAAGGTGGAGTTCCAAAACATGAGAGAAACATACATATACACAAATGTAATTGATGGTAAAAATATATTAAAAGTGTAAAAAAATGGGATATGTGCTAGACAGTAAAATAGACCCTCGGTAATGTTGAACACGAAAAAAGCAGGTCAAAATTATTACATTTTATCGAAAAATAAAATGAATTAACAGAACTGGTGGTAAAAATGTAGTAAAAGTAACAGCATAAGCAGAAGAAACAACAGGCGTGCATGGTACTAGATAAATAAATTGTTCTATGAACATATGCCAAGAAATTTATATAATGCAGGAAAAGAGCATTACATGTATTATAGCACATGGTCGAGAAAAAAATTACGTTACTATATAATATGGAATGTAAAGTTCACTTGTGTCATAATTTAGATAGCAAAAGAAAGACTAAAAGGTCTGAAAAGTTAATACTGCACTAAAAAGTGCTAGTGCATAAAAATAGAGGGATGATTGCAAGTAAATGCAAGGAAAATATATTTATATATATATATATATATATTTATATATATATATATATATATATATATATATATATATATACATACACACATATATATACATATATATATTGTATATCTACATATATATATATATATATATATATATATATATATATATATATATATATATATATATATATATATATATATATATATATATATGCTGTATATGTACACACACACACAGTTGGGAAGATAAGTGTTTGTTAAGGCCACTTCACACATAACGAGATCGTAAAACGAGATCGTTACTACGTCACAGTTTCTGTGACGCAAGAACGACTTCAATTGCGATCTCGTCATGTTTGACACGTACCAACGATTCACCCCCTGCTGCGAAATCGCTGATCGATGCCGAACAGCTTGGGCCATTTTTGGTTCGTTGGAGTCCTGCTGGGCTGCATGAATCTGTATGTTTGACACCCTATTTACGATTTCGTTGACGACCTAGATGAGATGCACGAAGGCGTGTTGTTGCGTCCCCGTTTCCACGCCCCTTCTGCGCCCATTGGTTGGCGCTGAGAACAATAGTGTGTAGTTACGTCGCCATTTCCGCGCCCCCTCTCTGCAACGATTGGTTAGCAATGAGAACACTATTGCGCTCTGATTGGGTATCGCTTCATGCTTTGTTCCCTTTTGAGTCTTCTAGGAGCAAACCTGTGACTACACCCAGATTCATTCGTGCCTTGTTCCCGCTTGCTTGGTTTTCGGATCAAAGCTGCATCTTCCCTCATTCGTTCCCGAGCGTGTCGCTGTATTACAGATTCATTCGTGCCCGCTTGCTTGGTTTTCGGATCAAAGCCGCATCTGCACTTGTATATCCCTCATTCGTTCCCGAGCGTGTCGCTGTGAGGATCGAAACTGCGATTATTAATAGATAGCATAGACAGCTGCATTTTCTGGACGTGGTAAGTCATTTTCGTAAAGTCTATGTTACTTGTTCCATGTTTTTGTTATAGTATGGAAAGTATGTGTTTATAGATAGTAATTATTTTTGCGGATCATGAAAGTGGTTGGTTGTTATCTGTATACATATTGCCTTTTGTGCGTCCATCGTCCTTTTATGTGTCCTTATCTAGTATTGCTGGTTATTTTGTCTCTCTGCTACAGCCGCCATTTTGTTTCTCTGACACAGTTACAGCCGCCATTTTGTTTCTCTGACACAGTTACAGCCGCCATTTTGTTTCTCTGACACAGTTACAGCCGCCATTTTGTTTCTCTGACACAGTTACAGCCGCCATTTTGTTTCTCTGACACAGTTACAGCCGCCATTTTGTTTCTCTGACACAGTTACAGCCGCCATTTTGTTTCTCTGACACAGTTACAGCCGCCATTTTGTTTCTCTGACACAGTTACAGCCGCCATTTTGTTTCTCTGACACAGTTACAGCCGCCATTTTGTTTCTCTGACACAGTTAGAACTGGTGCACTTCTATGGGGGCGGCCATTTTAGTGTCTCTTTTACACCCCCCCAAAAAATGTGATTGGTTTATAGCAACTTTTCTCATCTTTACATGTTTTTTTGCAGTGTGGACAACATGAACGACATGCAGCGTGTTGTGCTGGGTGCTGCATTGATGTTTGAGGCCGGTCGGCTACGTGAAGTGGAACAGAGGCGTTCCAAACGAAAGCGCCGCATGTGGACCAGAGAGTGGCTGCAGAAGAGGTACAAATACTCCCACATGCAACTGCTAAGAGAGCTGCAGGAAAATAATCCTCAGGATTTCCGCAATTTTCTGCGGATGTCAGAAGAATCATTTAGCCTTTTACTCGAAAGAGTTACGCCAATTATTCAGCGCAAGAATACAGCGATGCGTGCTGCCATCCCGGCAGATGAAAGATTGGCAGTCACGCTGCGTTTCCTGGCCACCGGACGCTCCCTGCAAGACTTACATTTTTCTTCTGCAATTTCAAGGTCCCTGCTCAGCGTTCTTATTCCGGAGACATGTAGAGCAATTTTCCACAGTCTGCGTAACTACATTGAGTTCCCCAAAACTGTGGAGGAATGGCAGAAAATTGCCTCCGATTTTGAACACCTTTGGCAGTTCCCAAACTGTGGTGGTGCTTTGGACGGGAAACATGTGCGGATCACTCAACCACTGAACAGCGGCTCCTATTTTTATAACTATAAGGGCTATTTCAGCATCATCCTAATGGCCCTTGTGAATGCCAATTACGAATTTATTGCTGTTGATGTTGGCATGAATGGCAGGGTTTCTGACGGTGGGGTTTTAGAACACACAGGCTTTGGTGAACGTTTGCAAAATGGTGAACTGCACTTGCCCCCCCAACTCTGACACTACCGCAAACCTTAACTTTGTATTTGTGGGCGATGAAGCCTTCCCACTTCATCCCAATCTCATGAAACCATTCCCCCAGAAAAGTCTAACGGCGGAAAGACAAAGGTTCAATTACAGATTATCAAGGGCACGCAGGGTTGTGGAAAATGCCTTTGGGATAATGGCAAATCGCTTCCGCGTTTTCCACACACCAATTAACCTGAGTCTACCATCAATAGACGCAGTTGTTTTGGCCTGTTGCGCCCTTCACAACTTTCTTCGACGGCGAGATGCTATTACGTACTGTCCAACAGGCTTTGTAGACTCTGATGACTTAAATGGCGAAGTGGTGCTTGGCGAATGGCATTCTGAAGATCCCGCAATCGCAGGACTTCAACCATTGGCGCCCGGCAGAAATACCGATGATGCGAAGGCCTGTCGAGAAAAGTACTGCCAATATTTTAATGGTCCTGGTGCAATTACGTGGCAGCATTAGATAAACTTGTATTGAGCACATTTATTATGCTGAGTTTTATTTTCTTGTATTGATTTGTTTTAGAAACTTCCCTTCTTAATTTTAAAATATATGGTTACTTGTATTATGTTCATCACATTTATACTAATTTTAAAATATATGGTTACTTGTATTGTTATGTTCATCACATTTATACTAAAATGTCATTTTTGCAAAATGATTACTTTAATAAACAGTTGTTTTTACTTTCCACAAGATTTGTTTGTCATTCATTCACTATTAAGGGCTACTGTGGGGAGCAGTACCACCATTGCTGCCGTTACATCACCCCCGGAGGCCCCATACAGCAGCGGCGGATTAAGGTGGCGTCACGAATATAAACTACAATCACCCCCACTGAAGCCATGACTCCGGCAACCACTTACGACCCCCAGACTAGTCCGGCCCGGCACCGGGTGTCATCACCGCTATCATTGGGCCTCCTGCTCCGGATCGCACATTGAGAGTGAGCGTAGCGAACAACAGCGTGCCAAAATATGTGCCAAACCAGTTGATTTCAACCACATATTACATATGGGTGCACTAAGAAGAAATTTCACAATATATTTTATGGTGAATTTTATCTTGATACCATAGTAGAAATGCTCAATGGTATGACTAAAATTTGTTTTTGGGTTTAAAAGTAAAATGTTCACTTTTAACTTCAACATTGCTTTTCTTTAGGTAAAACCCTGCAAAGGTTTATTTACTTCCTCAATTTGGCGTCCAGCTGTATGATGAATACATCATTTAGGGCTCTTGTACAATTTTGATTTCCATGTACCAATGCAATAAAAAAAAACCACACAAATTATGAATATGAAGCCTTATATATTTTCATTTGGGGTTTTTAAACGGGGACGTTTGTGCGTCCCCGAAACCTTCAAACGACATCTCTTTTTTGATTTTTTATAATTGTATGTGCGCTCGCAGTGTGTGATACCACGACCCCTTGACACAGCATTTGCGTCATGGCGCGATCTCATTTCTGCAGCAAAGATCATTCTGATTTGTTAAAAGTGCGTCGCACTTTCACCTTCAATCATAGCAATTGTAATATTTCACAAATCAACAATCCAGCCATGGCCGAAGATGTAATATCGGCGGCCATTGGCTGGAGCAGGATCAACAACATCCACCCCAATCTGATTGGAGCTAGCGTTCACGTGACGCTATCCGTCGAATCAGATGTGAAGAGGCGTTACCGCGGGTGACGCAACTGCGTTTGCTACGTAGACACACCAGCGAACAATGGCGGCACGCAGGAGGGCAACAGCTTGGGGAGAGGCGGAGGTCCGTTACCTAATTAGAGAAGTGGATGCTCGCGATTATGATTGCCGTGAGGCGCAAGAGCATCCACTTCTCCATAAGAAAGCGGTCTTGCGCAGGATCCAACGTGGGTTGAGGAGGAGATTTCATTTGGAGCGCACCTGCGCCCAGATCCGCAAAAAATTAGCGGATCTGCGGTACCGCTCCAGTGCCCGGATCTCTGCCATACAAGCAGAGTTACAAAACCAAGGTAGGCGCAGATGAGTGTGCCTTGGCAACGTATAATGGTGTTCTTAAATATATATCTATTTATATATATATATATATATATATATATATATATATATATATCTATTTATATATATATATATATATATATATATATATATATATATATATATATATCTATATCTATCTATATATATATATATATATATATATATATATATATATTTATTATAAAAATAAATATATAAATATATAATACATATATAAATAATATATATATATCTATATATCTATATATATATATATTTTTAAATTAAATATATATATAATTCATATTAATTATATATAAATATAAATATAAGAAAATATACATATATAATAAATAATAAATATAGATTTAAATGTATATATTTATGATATATATATATATATCCTTTTACTTAATTAAAATTATATATATATAATCTATTTTATAGATCGATAGATTATATATATATATATATATATATATATAATACATATAAAATATATATATATATATATATATATATATATATATAGATAAAATTCTAAAAATATATTTAGATATATATAATAATAAAAATAAATATATACATATAATATATATATAAATAATATATATATCTATATATAATTATAAAAATATATAATATATTAATTATATATATATAATTATAAAAATAAATATATACAGATAATATTTAAATAATAAATATATATATTTTAATGTATATATATTTATTATATATATATATATATATATATATTTTTTCTTTTTTTTTTTCTTTTAATTCATTAAAAGTATTTATATAATATATCGATCTATGTAATAGATCGATAGATAGATTATATATATATAATATGTAATAGATATATATATAGAGATCTATTGCATTGAACGATAGATAGATTATATATATATATATAATATATATATAGATTATATATATATATATATATATATATATATATAATATAATATGTAACAGATCTATATATAGAGATCTATTGCATAGATCGATAGATACACCGACACTTGTGGTACGGGCTAATTACACTGACACTCGGGACACAGGGAAATTACGCAGACACTAGGCTCTCTACACCAAGATTTCCCATGAACTGACAACCCTCTATCAGCACACAGTTTTCATATGTTCTGATATACCTCTTGTCCTTGGCACCCAGCTTCGCCATGCTTGGCAAAACATCATTCCCTCACCACCCAGCTTTTCCCATATCAGAGAGAGCATGGCAAAGCCGGGTGCTGTGGGTAGTGGGTCTTTTTCCCTCAGCACAAAAAAATTCCATCTCCTGCTTGTATTTTTGTCCCCCCTCATATCTAGTTCTCCAAATACAATATTGGCCCCCACATAGCCTTCCATATAGTATAAAGGGTTCCACATAACCCTTCAGATATTAGAATGCATCCCATAGTCCTCCATGAACTGTAATGAATTTCCTAGAGTTCTCCATGAAGTTTCATTCACCCCAGAGTTCTCCATATATTATACTGCACCACATAGTCCACAATGTGTTCAAATTCACCCCCATAGTCCTTGTATAAGGTAGGCTACGTAGTCCGCCATATATGTCAATGTACCCCCCACAGTCCTATATGTATCATAACGCAACCACATTAAACTTTATATTTTCTTAAGAACCCCCAGAGGAGCAAGGGGCCGCAGAGGAGGGAGAGCATGTGCCCGAGCCCCCGGTGGATCTACAGCCACCAGAGGAGGAGGAGGAGGAGGAGGAGTACCACCCACAGGGGCCACCGGCCGGATCGGCCCCCGGTAATTTTTTAATATAACATTAACGCCATATAAAGTACAAAACAAAAAGCTGTTGAGTACTATAAAGTGTTTTTTGTTTTCATAGATGCTAGTCCAGGCTCCATAAGTGAGTCTTTATCGGACGAGGGGGATAACCGTAAGTCATGAATCTCCTACTTTGTAATAATAAGCAGAAATAAAAATTATGATTTATTAATTTTACCATTCCCTCCATAGGCATACCCACTTTGGCCGAAATCATGTTCTCCCAAAGAAGGATTATGTCAGCCCACAGGAGGCTGATGGCCAAAGTGGAGCGGCATGCGTCGCTGCTGGCACGTTATGTGTCTGGACAAGGGGAGGGCAGCAGCAACTAACGTTTTTTTGTTTTTTTTTTGGTTATTGTGTACATATACATGTGTTATAAAAAATTTGAAATTGATATCTGCTGTTTGGTATGTCTCATTGCATAAAGCAAGTTAACAGCTATCACCACTCACAAACTCACCACTCACAAACATCATATTACATGTAGGCATCTGTATAGATGCACCAATCCCATTATCCACGAGGGGGTGACTAGGCTTTACTGGTTGTTTGCTGTACATGAGTGTGGGGGTTGTGTGGTGGTATGCCAATGAGGGTGGAGTATGGTACAATCTCTGTAACTACCGTGTTTTGCCAGGGCATCACAACCATATGCTGAATTAAGTAACGCAGGCAGCAAGATTGAACCAACATAAATTTATTATTACAATGAAAATATAACAATCAATTAAAATTAATCTCAAATAACAAAACAACAACAATAACAAAATTTAGTGGCCGTCTTCATATTGGTTGACATATTCAGGCCGGGTGGGAGATGACAGTTGGCTTAAAAATGAATCATTTGAATACCTGGGATAATGTTGGGGGGGAAACTGTGGGGGGGGATACTGTGGGGGGTGGTCAAGCTGCAAGCGTGGTGGATGCATCCTGTTTGGTGTACTTTGCAGGGGCTGCCGAGGAATCCATGTCGAAGAATGATGGGGCTGGTTTAACTTGCATATCGTGTCATTGTCATCAAGTTCTCCTCGGCCTGCCTTTCTTAGGACTTCCAACATTAGTCTTTCGGCTTGCTCCCTCTGTGTGGAATCCAATTTGCAGAGTCTGTCCGATGCAAATGCGGCAAAGCTATCCACTGGAGGGCTTTTTGGCTGTGATAGCAGTTGGGTTGCCAAAGAATAAAATTCAGCGGATGTCACAGGGGTGTTGGCCTTCTTTTTGCGTAACTGTCTTCGCCGCATTTCACCAGAGGGTGCAGGTGCCTCATTATCCTCCACAATAGGCTCGCTCGATGTGGTGGGGTTCTCATTCAATTGGGGCCTCACCATATCTGTCTGAGGGTTCTGCGGGAACAGAAAAATAAATGTTAATTAAAAGTCATACATTAATAGTTAGTAAATTTATTTAAAGTGTGACAAAATTGTATTGGAGTGTACTTATCTGAACTGGAAGGGATAACTTTTCCAAACTGCACAATAAATCATGGTAACAATAAGTTACTATTTTGTATTCCTCAATGGCATGTACATATAAAGTTTGAATGCTATGTACCGTGAAGCAAATAAGGTACTTACATCTACAACAGCGGAGGTGTTGTCATCGATCGGGATGTCATCGTTTTCAATGTCTGCTTCCAGGTCTATGTTTCTTTGGTAGGAGCTTTCCATCATTCGTGGTAGCTCCTGGTCCCTTGTGAATTCCAGGAGATTGAAATACCACAAGGGAGAAACATATACCTGGTCAGTGCCGGCCCCTGACTTTTTTGATTTGTCCACCTTATTTGCTTCTTTCTTATATACAGTCCTCAAGCCTTGTATCTTCTTTTTTACTACTTTGACATCCACCGCCTCGCCTCCACTGTGTTTTTTAAAAAGCTCCACCAGTTGGGCATTAGCGGCTTGTTTTTTTATTCTGTCAGAATATTCTGTGGATTTGATTCTCCACAAGCAGGGCAGTGATTTATACAAATCCAGCAGCTCACGCACAAAGTCTTCTTTGTTATAATAAGCCATCTGAAATAAAGAATGAAAAATTTATATGTAAACATAAAAGAAGTTGCAATAAACCGATCACAATTTTTGGTTATGGTGTGGCAGAGACTATAATGGCCGCCCCTATGTGTGGCAGAAACACAAAATGGCGGCTGTAGCTGAGAGACAAAAGATGAAAAAAATCCAGCACTCAAAGCATTCAACTGAAATTGTTTTATATTTTATTCATGGATCTGTGTAATTATTAAAGACGTTTCGGTCATCCGACCTTCATCAGTTTACACAGAAAAGGTTCTGTAGACAGTATGTGACATTGACTGCAGACCCGGACGGGCAGCTTTTTCCTCTGGTCCAGCTTTTTCATATATTTCTACAGAACCTTTTCTGTGTAAACTGATGAAGGTCGGATGACCGAAACGTCTTTAATAATTACACAGATCCATGAATAAAATATAAAACAATTTCAGTTAAATGCTTTGAGTGCTGGATTTTTTTCATTTTTTGATCTGGGGTGGGACCCTATCCAAGCACCAGCGACTATAGAAGGAGTGCCACATTTCTATATTTTATTTAATGAGAGACAAAAGAGCCAGCAATGCTAGGATAGGACACATTACAAACAGCACTATGGAGAGACCCCTCTTTAAAAGGCATTATACACACACAGATAAAAGCCAGCAACTTTAATTAACTCACATAATAAATATTAACATATATCTAACAGCAATCAACTCACATAATAAATATTAACATATATCTAACAGCAAGAACATTATTCAAAAAAAAGCCCACCCCCCCCAACAAAAAAAGACCTACCTTTTCAAAGAAGTGTATATCAATGTAGAATCCAAGCGGAATCGCAAATACGATCTCACCGACACTCGAGAGCACTGCAAGGATACTCCAGGTGCAACTGCGGCTTCGATCCGAAAAACACACCAACAAAGCGACCGGGTACAATGGACGAAGGAATCAGGGTGGAGACGCAGGTTCTATCTCAAAGCAAAGCGCAAAAGAAGTGACAAAGGGTGGACGCGATCCAAAATTTAACCGCTAGATACGCCCCCTGCATGCCCAATCAGAACGCAGTATTGGCCGCCAATGAAAGCGGAGGGGGGTATGGAAAAGGCGACGCAAATGCACGCCTACGTGACTCACTGCATAATGGGATTGGAATCGTTAACATAGTAGCTGTGTGACAGGGTCCTTATCAATCAGAGCGGAGGGGGTGGAAAAGGCGACGCCCGCCCGGCCGCCCAATCAGAACGCAGTATTGGCCGCCAAAGAAAGCGGAGGGGGGTATGGAAAAGGCGACGCAAATGCACGCCTACGTGACTCACTGCATAATGGGATTGGAATCGTTAACATAGTAGCTGTGTGACAGGGTCCTTATCAATCAGAGCGGAGGGGGTGGAAAAGGCGACGCCCGCCCCGGCCGCCCAATCAGAACGCAGTATTGGCCGCCAATGAAAGCGGAAAAGGCGACACAAATGCACGCCTACGTGACTCACTGCATTTTACTACGCCCCTAATGGGATTGGAATCGTTAACATAGTAGCTGTGTGACAGGGTCCCAGCGATTTGAAAGATCGTTATACGGGACGCATACTCGTTCATAAACTCGTTATGTAAGACACCCAACATGCGATTTCAACAATGACTCATAAACGATCCAGAAAGTGTGACGTAGTAGCGATCTCGTTCACGATCTCGTTATGTGTGACTGGACCTTTACACTGCAGATACTGCAAGTTCTCCCACCTACAAAGAATGGAGAGGTCTATAATTTTTATCACAGGTATCCTTCAACTGTACACTGACTGTATGATTTAAAAATCATGCAATGTAATTTTCTGTATTTTTTGAGGGGATTCTGTCATTCTGTCATGGGTGACAGACAGACAGTCATGTGGTGTCAGGAAATAGAAGGCCATAGAGTTTGGCTGCACAAAATACTCCCTGACTTTCCATTATTCTTGCTGTTAGTGTTGAGTTTATTAGGTAGCTCCTCTGCTTGGGTTTTAATCCTTTTCCTTTTAAGACCCTGCAAAGCTCTTCTTCCCTTCAGCTGCTAATCAGGGTCAGGAACTTTTTTGCAGAAAGACTGAAGGACAGGTTCCAAAAGGGAAAAGGATGAAAACCATGCACATGCAAAATTAATAGGTCAGGGTACAGTTTGTGCAGCCAAATGTTGTGACCTTCTCTAACCGGACAACACAGTACTGTTTGTTACCCGTGACACTACAGTACCATGGATTATAAACATCTTGATTATGATGCGTACCGTGGACACAGGAGCATCAATCTCTCTAGAGATGGACTTATAGCCTTGAGATTGTTGATATTTTTCAATAATTTTGGTTCTCAAATCCTTAGACAGTTCTCTTCTCCAGTTTTATGTTCTCCATGCTTAGTCTGGCACACATACAATGCAAATATTAAGTTAACTTTCCCTTTTTATCTGGTTTCAGGTGTGATATTCATATTGCCCACACCTGTTAATTGAGAAAGGTCAGTTTGGAAGAACATCACATGCTTGAAAAAAAAGTTATTTACTCACAATTTTGGAAAGGTGCCGACAATTTTATCTAGTCTATTTATGAGGTTTTGTATGGAATTATGTCCAATTTGACTTTTTTTCTCTGTGTTTCCAATGCACACAAATTAAATAGACGTGTATAACAAAACATGTGTAATTGCAATAATTTTGTGGGAGAAACACAATTTTCTTGAACAATTTGAAAGGTTCCAACACTTTCGGTCATGACTGTTTTCCTATTGCATAGGCCAACACTAATACGGTAGCAATATTTAATGATAAAATGATGCCAAATGTTTGTTTAAAATAGAAAATTCTTGCAAACACAACAGTCAATTCCATATTTCAATAAGAGGCTATATGACATATATATATATATATATATATATATATATATATATATATATGAATAGATTGTCAAAGGTAGTGACTGTTACTGAAATCACCATCTACACTGTAGATACGAAGATCAGTTCTGACAAAATACTTCATATACCACAGCTTATCCTGACAGTATCTAAGCTTTATGGAAGACCAAAATGTCACAAACATAAGAAAACTGCAAAGGAATAACTACACAATTCAGTTGGAATAGAGTTTAAAGTAAATTACAGGATTTACGAACTTTCAACATGATTGATTTTTTCGTATTATATATTATTATTATATTATTATTATTATTATAATTATAATTATATTATATTATTATATTATTATAATAATAATAATAATAATAATAATAATAATAATAATAATAATAATAATAATAATATGAGTTATTAAGGCTTATTATTGCATGACTGTGAAAATAAAATAAAAATAAACAAAACAAATTCACTTTAATTCTGGCAATTCAGGGCCAACTGGCTCCTTGGGGAAGGGCCCAGTGTTTTGGCTTCCTGGAAGATTCTTACAAGAAACAGTCATGGAAGAAAACAAATCCATTTTATAAAATGCATAAGATTTTACAATTCTGAATTGTATTATGATACTAGAAACTGGGCACTTTTAGAAAACAAAAAAACAAAACTGACATTCAAATCTAATTAGATTTACCTGCTTTGGCAGCAAAGAAGTAACATCTCTTTGTTGCTAATTAAAACTTGTAAAATGACCAGAAAAGCTTTTGCTCTTATTGCTGTAGAGGGGCTTTCAAGAAGACGAATTATTTTTGTAACAAAATCCTGAAGAAAAAGCAAATAAAATAGATGGGTGTGAAATCATACTGTAAGAAAGAAATTTGAAATCAAAGTAAAATGGAAAATAATAATCATAACAATTTAAAACTGGCGATAATGCAGAAGTAATAAAAAAAGTAAGTTATTTTAGTACATTAGAATTATAGTAATTTAATTAAAAAAAAAAATCAACATGGTTAACTAGTTTTGTTTAGTAACAGCAGAAGGCCATAAGTGGTAATGCTAAATAAGCACATTCATATAGATGAAATGCAAGAGACACATATTCATATGCAAAAAATGCATATTTCCCAACTCACCAAGTTATTACCTATCCCCAAGATAGGTTAAATCTTAGGATCATTTGCATCCCATCACTGGGACCCCCAATGATCCTAAGAAAGGGGATCAAAGTACCATCTCTCAATGAAGCAGTGGCCATAAAGGTGTACCACCATTTTATTCATCATTCGCTGCCTAGGGAAGGGAGAAGTTGAATAATCTGTTCCCAGACAGCTTTGACGTCAGCTTATCTCCTATGAAAATAAACATCTGCCATCGAGAGGACACCTCCATGCACATGCAAGTCCTGTGAGTGTGTTCTGGCAATATTATCCTAATATGTATGGTCACATACAGGCCAGATTCACATATGTAAGGAAACAGAAAAAGCCTGTCTAGTGGAGCTCTAGAAAGGAAAAAGGGAACCAAAGTTTTTTGTTTTTTTTTTTAAATTAAACAAAACTTTTATTAATGGTCCCTTAAGAGCCACAATGTGTTTCGACAACCAGTATGTTGTCTTCCTCAGGTAATATAAGAGAACCTTACAGACAAACATATATATTATATATATATATATATATATATATATATATATAAATTCCTAACCAGGCTGATGGGTGTGCCATTAATTAGATTGTTAACCCTATAAAACCTGAACAACACTGAATACAAAATTATAAAAAGTATAAAAACATTTTACAAAAAAACCAACAATATATTCCATTAAAAGCATTAAAAAATTATATATAATAATATCAATTATTTTCAGAATTAACACACACACATATAAGTATATATATCCACAATTATCTTGTGCTACCACATGTCCTACCCTATACAGTTAGGTCCAGAAATATTTGGACAGTGACACAAGTTTTGTTATTTTAGCTGTTTACAAAAACATGTTCAGAAATACAATTATATATATAATATGGGCTGAAAGTGCACACTCCCAGCTGCAATATGAGAGTTTTGACATCCAAATCTGAGAAAGGGTTTAGGAATCATAGCTCTGTAATGCATAGCCTCCTCTTTTTCAAGGGACCAAAAGTAATTGGACAAGGGACTCTAAGGGCTGAAATTAATTCTGAAGGCGTCTCCCTCGTTAACCTGTAATCAATGAAGTAGTTAAAAGGTCTGGGGTTGAT
Source organism: Anomaloglossus baeobatrachus (assembly GCF_048569485.1). Classification (NCBI taxonomy): domain Eukaryota; kingdom Metazoa; phylum Chordata; class Amphibia; order Anura; family Aromobatidae; genus Anomaloglossus; species Anomaloglossus baeobatrachus. The sequence continues at coordinate 426,105,485 of NC_134358.1, forward strand.
TACAGGTGTGTGGTTTTGCATTTGGAAGCTGTTGCTGTGACCAGACAACATGAGGTCTAAGGAACTCTCAATTGAGGTGAAGCAGAACATCCTGAGGCTGAAAAAAAAGAAAAAATCCATCAGAGAGATAGCAGACATGCTTGGAGTAGCAAAATCAACAGTCGGGTACATTCTGAGAAAAAAGGAATTGACTGGTGAGCTTGGGAACTCAAAAAGGCCTGGGCGTCCACGGATGACAACAGTGGTGGATGATCGCCGCATACTTTCTTTGGTGAAGAAGAACCCATTCACAACATCAACTGAAGTCCAGAACACTCTCAGTGAAGTAGGTGTATCTGTCTCTAAGTCAACAGTAAAGAGAAGACTCCATGAAAGTAAATACAAAGGGTTCACATCTAGATGCAAACCATTCATCAATTCCAAAAAAAGACAGGCCAGAGTTAAATTTGCTGAAAAACACCTCATGAAGCCAGCTCAGTTCTGGAAAAGTATTCTATGGACAGATGAGACCAAGATCAACCTGTACCAGAATGATGGGAAGAAAAAAGTTTGGAGAAGAAAGGGAACGGCACATGATCCAAGGCACACCACATCCTCTGTAAAACATGGTGGAGGCAACGTGATGGCATGGGCATGCATGGCTTTCAATGGCACTGGGTCACTTGTGTTTATTGATGACATAACAGCAGACAAGAGTAGCCGGATGAATTCTGAAGTGTACCGGGATATACTTTCAGCCCAGATTCAACCAAATGCCGCAAAGTTGATCGGACGGCGCTTCATAGTACAGATGGACAATGACCCCAAGCATACAGCCAAAGCTACCCAGGAGTTCATGAGTGCAAAAAAGTGGAACATTCTGCAATGGCCAAGTCAATCACCAGATCTTAACCCAATTGAGCATGCATTTCACTTGCTCAAATCCAGACTTAAGACGGAAAGACCCACAAACAAGCAAGACCTGAAGGCTGCGGCTGTAAAGGCCTGGCAAAGCATTAAGAAGGAGGAAACCCAGCGTTTGGTGATGTCCATGGGTTCCAGACTTAAGGCAGTGATTGCCTCCAAAGGATTCGCAACAAAATATTGAAAAAAAAAAAATTTTTTTGGGTTTGGTTTATTTGTCCAATTACTTTTGACCTCCTAAAATGTGGAGTGTTTGTAAAGAAATGTGTACAATTCCTACAATTTCTACCAGATATTTTTGTTCAAACCTTCAAATTAAACGTTACAATCTGCACTTGAATTCTGTTGTAGAGGTTTCATTTCAAATCCAATGTGGTGGCATGCAGAGCCCAACTCGCGAAAATTGTGTCACTGTCCAAATATTTCTGGACCTAACTGTATATAATTAAAGTTACTGTGAGAACAGGAAAATTAATTATGGAACTATTATCTCTAGAATGTTCATCCCCGACTGGACTACTCTTTCGTTTGCTTACCCCCATCCCCATCAAGAAAGCATCACTATTTCACTACGGCCACTCACTTCTAAGTGTTTGGCAACATTATCCAAAGTGAGCTTGTGCCCTTCAGGGATCAGAGTGCCAAGTTTAAAGATCCAGAAGCTTTCCTTTTTAATCAATCTTTTCTAAAGGATCTGGATCTTTATTAATTACATGGTCAATGATGGTTTAATGAAGGGCACAACCTCACTTTGGATAATGTTGCCAAACACTGAGAAAAAAAAATGTAGGGTCCCCCCAAATTAGATCACCAGCCAAGGTGAAGCTGAGCTGACAGCTGGGGTCTGGTATCAGGGGTCCAAGCAGGGGAGTGGGACATTATATATTATATATATATATATATATATATATATATATATATATATATATATATATATATATATATATATATATATATATATATATTGTGAGACTGTGACCGGGGTTATCTATGACGGCCGGTATGTCTCGCCCCGGTTGTGCTCACTCCATGATAGGAAGTAAATCCACTACAGGGTTAATGCTGTTTCCCTACAGGCTTAAGGAAGGGTTAAATGGAAACAGGAACAAGGGCAGGTGTGCCGGGTGTGAGAGAGTGATCACATCTCCCTGAGTTCTCTGCCGGAAAGGCACATATGTACTATTGTGGACTTTTTCTTTGGATAATAAACCGTGTGCTGTGAACCTTGGTGCCTGGATCCCATGTCTTCTGCAGCGCAGCCGACGACGCTATCTCACAATATATATATATATATATATATATATATATATATATTATTTATACACCTATCCTATCCATTTATCTTGTTATCTAGCTTTTTACAGTATGTAAAACTGCATGTTAAACGCACATGCATGTCCGTGCGCTGTCCGTGTGCAGCGATTTTTTTTCTCGCACCACTGACTTGTACTGGCAAGGTGAACAGCCACTCGCAGCATGCTGTGATTTGCCCCAAACGCTGAATTTTGCAGAGGCAAAACTAGAAGATGTGTCCAGAAGGGGCGGGGCCTCAGACAACATAGATGATACCAGGAAACAACATTATTTTTTGTTGGCTGAGGCCCCACCCTTTCTGGTCACATGGGTGTGACATCAGCACAGGCCCTTTTAGTCAGATAGTAAATCAATTATATAATAGAATTAACATAAATAACAGGGGGAGAATGGATAGTCAGAGGGCAGGAATCACCATGAATATTCAACCCAGTTATCAGCTTATCGGCAGCTGCTGTCATTCAAAAAACTGCTCATTTTACAAACTTTACTTTACCTATACATCCTAGTTGACAATTAAAGATATGTATAGATAGTGCCAGTATAGCACTGGCTTTAGGTTATATAGGAAAATCGTGTTGATCAGTGCGCTTTAAGACAGAGGGAGTTGACTGTCATGCCATTGCAGCATGAGTCTGATTGTATATTAATGCTGTTCTTGCTACAAATGGTGCAGGTATCTCTTAATTTGCCGAAATGACTCACTTACAACAACATGGGGATTTAGGGGAGTTGATGCATTGGAATGCTTTTGTACATTGAATGCTAGTCTCAAGATGTAACCTACTAAAATGAAATAAAGTGAACATTGAAGGAGAAAAATGTCTAATGAAGCTCTAGACAATGCATTCACAAATCTTCTCAACCTTTTTACAAAAATAACTACAGTGGAACCTCGGTTTACGAGTAACTTGGTGTGCGAGTATTTCGCTATACAAGCAAAACTTGCTGTAAATTTTTAACTCAGTTTACGAGCAAGCTTTTCTGTATGAGCAAATACTCACCGCACACACTTCCGGTTCCGTACTTTCACCGCACACTGACCCGTTCTTGCAGTCCACACAAACACGCACAAACATCCACAAACACGCACATATTATGGTCACCTTACCTTCTGTTCCATCGCCGGCCTCCTGGTTCTTGTAGTTCGCTGGTACAGGATGTGTATCGGGTAACCAACGGAATGATGGAGGAACTTCCGCTGTCAGCCGCTTCTCAAAGGCAGCACGCTGACCAATCAGAGGCAAGCGGCTCATGCCTTTGACGTCAGCGCCCTGGCAGCGGACGCTCTAGCATCGGTCGCGATGGTTACCCGATACACATCCTGTACCTGCGGACTGCCATGAACCAGGAGGCTGGCGATAGAACGGAAGGTAAGGTGAGCATAATATGTGTGTGTGCGTGTGTATGTGTTTGTGCATGTGTGGAATGGCACAATAGGGGACTAGGATGGGATATTGAACAAGTTGTGGAAAAAATTGTCTGAGCTTGCATTATTTCCTAAGGGAAATTTTGCTTTGCTAGACGAGTAATTTGGTTTACAAGCGCACTCCCAGAACGGATTGTTCTCGTAAACCAATCACTGTATATGCAAACTCAAAAATGGAAAAAGATGACAAAAAGTTAAAGATTACAATATATTTGTGATGTAATTAATGCAAAGGTAAAATATTACTGCCTAGTCTGCATGTTAAGAATTACTACAAAAATCCTATTTTCATACAACGCTGTGAATATTTACTATAAATTCTAATGACCTTTTTGTCAAATGTATTAGTTAAGAGCCTTGTGTGTCATAAAGGCTTTAAAGGGTAAGTCATTATGTCCAACGTTGTTTTATATCCAAGCAGTCTATTTAATTTCTGGCATGACCAGAAGGTACAATTTTCAGCAAGTTCAAGAAACCACTCTAATCTATTTTCTGGAAACAACACAAATACAATTTATGTTCTTCTTTTCTATTAGTTTTTCTTAAGCAATCTAATAGCCCAATGCATTATAGTCCTTGTGAATGGAAGAGTTATGGCTTAAGTACATATTGTAGTGACAGGTTTGTGACCGATCAGTTTAATCCATTATTAGATTTTTGCCTTGCTTACAAGAATGGTAATATTTAAGTTTTGTTTGTTTTTTAATTTGGGGAATGGGTTGGAGATGGTTTGCCTCCACATACAACATAGAAAAAAGACAAAATCAGTTTATATTATATTATATACAAAGAACAGCAATAAACATTTCCTAATGTAGCACAATTGTCCATTTTACAGTTGGAGATACAGCCTTGTAATAATTTCATACTGTCAAACATTGGCTATCCTCTATACACACCTGAATGCATAATAAAATGAAATGACAGCACACTGAAGTAACAACAGAAAGACATACCTAGTAATAATGCAGAGCACTTTGTATTTACAGTATAGGACTCGTATGGTGGATTTGTTGTTATTTTTAATCTCTATAACAAAGTACAATGGCACAAAAAAATTGTAACAATGAGAACCGCATATAGAAAACAGAGGTAAATGTGTTAATGTGACAATGACTGTTTTATTTTCTACACTGAGCGACAACTCCACAGGGCCTTCTCCAGACTGTCCCAGACTGCCTCTCTTAAATTTTGATTTTGCCTGCATACTGTCACAGCCGTCTCCCTGCATGTAGAAACTTGTGACAGGATCTGGGCCAGAGTCTCTCTTTGCCATATGAGGCTCCTCACAGTAAACATATTTTTTTTTCCTTTGGTGCTGAAAAGGTTAATGTTAGTTTTACTTTCCGGCAGCTTCTGACTCATGGCCTCAGGTCCTTTTGGATGGTGACCACTCCCTTCCCCTATATATGGTCACATCTCCCAGTAGAGGGCACTGGTTATTCTGATTCATTCTGTAGCTAGGCCTCAAGGTGGAAGGAGCTACTGGAGCCCTTGCTGTGTGAAGTGGTGTAAGCTGCAGTCGTGGTGTCAGACTGCAGCCGTAAAGTTGGGCTTCATCCTTTGTTATTTGCCCTGTCTGTCGTACCTTGCCCTCTTGTTGTATTATTGCAGCGGTGGAGCTAATGAGCCTCACCTGGCTGCTCAGTAGCCAGGGTTATTACAGGGTCACTCAGTGATTCAGGTATCCTGCGCAGTGACAGGTGCGAAACCTGTATAGGGACTGGCTAGGAGAGTAGGGTACAGCCGCAGGTGAGTGCAGGAAGTGTCCCATCATCCCCCTGACTAGCACCAGGGCCCACTGTTGTTAAAGTATCTACGGTGTACCCCTTGTTTGTTGTGGTGAACCCCTTGTTTGTTGCGTATCTTTCCATGCGCCGGACCTTCCCCAAGTTCGTACGTGACACATACCTTCTATGAGCTATACTTTTGGCATTTTCTATCAATTTTATATCGGGATATATTTTTTTGGAGTACAAGGTATAGATTTATCATAAATTTGCAATAGGAATCAAGCGTTAAAGGTGGTCTCATCTGTTTAAAGGGGTATAATTGCATAGTGCTTGCAAAAACCAGCAATTTTGCAATTTATGTTAAAAAATCCTCAAGAACAAAGGGATTATATAAGTTACAACTCATTGCTTAGGTGTGACGTTTGAGATGACAAACAGTTAGGGTCACAGAGCTAGGGACCCCAATATAGAGATATACCTTGACGAGGTCTTGGGGCTCAGTTACATTGATCAATGCGATTGCTAAATATCTCCTTTTTCCTAATATTCATGGCAAGTATGCAATTCACTATTCACATGTTCAAAGTAGCAAGTAGCATTTTTCATTGTATATTCCAATATTTTCCATATGCTTGAGGCATTATACCATTATCTATGTTTGATGTGCAGCCTTATCCTTTGTATAGTATGTATTTTTTGGCTTGCACTCATAATATATATATTAGTGCTCACTTCAGTTATCCTATTCAGTTATATGTAGTTTTTTTCTGAATGTGAACACAGCTCCGCCCCTTTCGGCCATGTTTTTTCCATCTCCTATATAAGAAAGTCCTTAGTTACCCCTCTCCACCCACAGCAGTTTTTAATTGCAATGAGATGACACACAGTTAGGGTCACAGAGCTAGGGACCCCAATATAGAGATATACCTTGACGAGGTCTTGGGGCTCAGTTACATTGATCAATGCGATTGCTAAATATCTCCTTTTTCCTAATATTCATGGCAAGTATGCAATTCATTATTCACATGTTCAAAGTAGCAAGTAGCATTTTTCATTGTATATTCCAATATTTTTCCATATGCTTGAGGCATTATACCATTATCTATGTTTGATGTGCAGCCTTATCCTTTGTATAGTATGTATTTTTTGGCTTGCACTCATAATATATATATTAGTGCTCACTTCAGTTATCCTATTCAGTTAGGTGTGACGTTTGTCTGTGGTCACTGGCTCAAAACAGCTATCTCGGACAGACTAGGCACAAGCCACTCCACTTGGCGGAATCCTGAGAAACCTTGACACCCTTTAACACCTATACAGGGATCTGGATTTACAATGGGGTCCAGTACATTGCTGCCTACAGGCTGCTGTCCAGAAGTATCAGCCAGAGGCAGGATGGTAGCCATGCAGAGTCAAAGTTGAAGGGGGACACAAAAAGGATAAAACAAAATCCATTAGAAAAGTCAGGGAGCCGCATCAAAACAGAGATGACATCAGGGTTCGAAAATTGACTGGCAGGAGAAGTTTCAGAAAAACAGAGAGAGGAGGTCAGAAAATACAGAGGAGAACTATAAGACTAAACCAAAGAAGCACAAGCTACATCTGGCAGCTTCCACCAGAAAGCTGAAAGAATAAGTAGGGTGTGCTACTGAAGCCAAGAGCTGATGACTTCAGCTGGACAGCACACATACCCACTCTGTCAGACTGGAAAGTACTTCAGATCCCAGCAACTCTAACCTTACTGAATGGGCCCGAGCCAACGCTGTCCACAGTTTCTGGCTCTGACTTCTCTATCTCCAGCACCACCTACAGAGTGAATACAGTGGCATCTGATGATAGAAGCAGATATCAAAGAAGCAGGCTCTGGTGGAGATGTGACATTAGGTAACAAATAATATATGTAGTAAATCAATGGTAGCTGATCTCTTAGGCCTAAGCCACCGGCATGAAAATTGGTGCGAGTGGAGTGCGATAAAAAAAATCCCTAATTGGACAGAGAAAACAATTGCAGCATGCTGCGATTGTAATGCAAGACTCTTTCTCTCGCACCCAATCAAGTGTATGGGGCGAGAGAAAAACGCACTGCACTCGCGGTACACCGGTGTACCGTGAGTGTAGTGCGAGAATGGCAATAGCTGGCTACGGAGGAGAGAGGGAGAAAAATCCCTCCTTCCCCTCCTCATTGCCGGCCTGTACTTCCTCAGAGACGGCCCGCCCCCCGCAGCTGAGGTCCGCTCGCACGGTCAGACCTCAGTCGCAGGGACACTCGCATGACACTCGGCTCTGCTGTACTGCCAGCATGAGCAGAGTGTCATACGAGGAGATTGGAATAATCCCCGTGTGGCCCCAGCCTTAGGCAAAGAGCACAGCGCTTCCAAGCTCTATAGCAATGAAACTCTAGCCAGTCCAACACAAGAATAAAACTACCTCTGCTTGTAAACATTTGAGAGAACACAGTTTAGGTCAGTGGTGCAGTCATAACACTGGTTCAATATGTCAGACATTAGGAATGCATCATTATCTTCCCAGGTGATCTTCTAAAGATAGAAGATGAGACAACCCCTTTAATACTGTGATGATTGGAGTACAAAATAAAACAGATAGTGTTGGTCTTATCTACATTCACTACAAAAGTTGAATGTAACACTGTTTAACATATTTTCAAAAGTTGACAGGTTCAGTTTTAAAATGAGACATTTTTTTTAATGATTTTGACTTCCTGAATTAAAATCTGACATTGAAATTTTTTAGTTGACTCCTGTTTCTATGATATCAAAGACTTTTCATTTTACTGAAACATATAACGGAAGCATAAAAGTTTCAATACTTTGAAATCTTATTGTTTTTGCAAATATAAAGACGCAGAATAATTTGTTATGCCAATTGTCTGATATTTAGAGGAAATTTAGCAACAGTTCACATAACTAGAACATGTCAACACTATTGCATATTATAAACAGTTACAAAAATTGCACTACAAAATGTTGTCCTCATTCAATGACAACTCTTGTGTACTTGTCTCTTGTACTCCTGCATTGGATCATCTCTTACAATTCCAACAGTAATTTGCCAACATTAATGGATTCAATTTTTCCTTGATCTCTTTTATTAATTTTCTTAATAGCTGCAACATCTTAATGATATCTATGACCGTGTTTGTTGCTCCCTGTTCTGCAGATTAGTAGAAGAGAAGTCTAGATGCAAATATAAGACATGGATCTTTAAAAGGGAATCTGTCAGCAGGTTTTTGCGAAGTAAGCTGAGGACAGCATGCTTTAAAGCTGGGTTTACACACTGAGACTTTCTAGCGATCCAACCTGCGATCTCAACCTAGCCGGGATCGCTACAAAGTCTCTGGTGAGCTGTCAAACAGGCAGACCTGGCCAACGACCTAACAGCGATCCGGACCTGCAGAGCTGCAGAGCTGGTCGTTGGGGACGTGTCAAAAAAGCAGGTGAACTTCACCAGACTTCATTTAATGCCGCGCGGCTCTGTGTGCCGTGTAAATAAATAAATAATTAAAAAAATCCGGCGTGCGGTCCCCCCCTATTTTAATACCAGCCAGATAAAGCCATACGGCTGCAGGCTGGTATTCTCAGGATGGGGAGCCCCACGTTATGGGGAGCCCCCCAGCCTAACAATATCAGCCAGCAGACGCCCAGAATTGCCGCATACATTAGATGCGACAGATCTGGGACTGTACCCGGCTCTTCCCGATTTGCCCTGGTGCGTTGGCAAATCGGGGTAATAAGGAGTTATTGGCAGCCCATAGCTGCCAATAAGTCCAAGATTAATCATGTCAGGCGTCAGCCCGAGATACCTTCCATGATTAATCTGTAAATTACAGTTAAAAAACACACACCCGAAAAATCCTTTATTAGAAATAAAAAACACAAACACATTCCCTCATTACCAATTTATTACCCACAACAAAGCCCTCCTTGTCCGGCGTAATCCACGGTCCTCCAGCGTCGCATCCAGCTCTGCTGCATACAGGTGACAGGAGCTGCAGAAGACACAGCCGCTCCTGTCACCTGCATGCAGCTAATGAAGAGAGCCGTGTGATCGGCTGAGCTGTCACTGAGGTTACCTGGATCCAGCGGTGGATGCAGCGGTGGCCGCGGGTAACCTCAGTGACAGCTCAGCTGATCGCGCTACTCACCTCATTTGCTGCGTGGAGCTGACCGGAGCGGCGGTGAGTAGCGCGATCAGCTGACCTGTCACTGAGGTTACCCGCGGCCACCGCTGCATCCACCGCTGCATCCAGGTAACCTCAGTGACAGCTCAGCCGATCACACGGCTCTCTTCATTAGCTGTGTGCAGGTGACAAGAGCGGCTGTGTCTTCTGCTGCTCCTGTCACCTGCATGCAGCAGAGCTGGATGCGACGCTGGAGGACCGTGGATTACGCCGGACAAGGAGGGCATTGTTGTGGGTAATAAATTGGTAATGAGGGAATTTGTTGTTAGTGTTTTTTATTTCTAATAAAGGATTTTTCGGGTGTGTGTTTTTTAACTGTAATTTACAGATTAATCATGGAAGGTATCTCGGGGTGACGCCTGACATGATTAATCTTGGACTTATTGGCAGCTATGGGCTGCCAATAACTCCTTATTACCCCCATTTGCCAACGCACCAGGGCAAATCGGGAAGAGCCGGGTACAGTCCCAGATCTGTCGCATCTAATGTATGCGGCAATTCTGGGCGTCTGCTGGCTGATATTGTTAGGCTGGGGGGCTCCCCATAACGTGGAGCTCCCCATCCTGAGAATACCAGCCCTTAGCCGTATGGCTTTATCTGGCTGGTATTAAAATTGGGGGGACCTCACGCCGGATTTTTTAATTATTTATTTATTTATTTTACTGCACAGTATAGACACGCCCACCGGCTGCTGTGATTGGGTGCAGTGACACAGCTGTCACTCAGCGTGTGGGCGTGTCTCACTGCAACCAATCATATTTGCCGGTGGGCGGGGAAAAGCAGGGAATACGAGATTGTTTAATGAGCGGCCGGCTTTTTCAAAAAAGGAAAAGCCGCTGGAGCAGAGTGAACGCCGTGCAGCGCCGGTGATCGGGGATCGGTGAGTATGAGAGAGGGGGGGACACTTCAGTCACTCGGGGGATTAGCGGTCACCGGTGAATCCTTCACCGGTGACCGCTAATCAGGACGCTACACAGACAGAGCCGCGGAGTCGCTGTAAAGTCCCCTTTACACACTGAAACTTGCTAGCGATGCATGCTGCACAGCGGGAAACAAAGGACCTAGGAATGGTCCTGAACGATTTGTAGCGATCACAACTTCACAGCAGGTGCCAGGTCGCTGATAGGTTTCACACTCTGCAATGTCGCTGGGGAGGTCGCTGTAACGTCACAAAACCGGTGACGTTACAGCGATGTCGTTTGCGATGTTGCAGTGTGTAAACCCAGCTTAACTGTGTTTCTCTTATCAGCGTGTAAGCAAATGTTTATATAAACTGAAGGGTTTATTACCCTGTGATTAAAATTACAGGACTAGAAACTCACATGCATGGCAGCTCGACACGCCCACTGCTGTGATTGACATCTCACATTCAATGCACAATCTCTATTGAGAATCTGGTGTGTAAAATTCTTGGATTGTTTCAGAATGGCTTCAGCCAGTAATTTATGTGATACACCTTGGATTCAGAATTTCCTTGCCTACATTATGTTCCTGTCAGGTGAGGTAGCAAAAAGCTGCTGACTGACATTGTAGTGATATTCTATTGCACGTCTATCCCACTCACACAGAAAGGAGCAGTACTTTGTAAATTCACGTTGGAGACGAAGTAAGAGGACTACCACCTTTAAGTCACCACAGAGTAACCACAAATGTTGGTCAAAGTTCAGACACCTCAACAGCTGTTTCATGTTCTCATAGGTTTCTTTCATGCGGACTGCATAACCAACTGAAAGTGAAGTTGGCAAATTGACATTAGCATCAAATGAATGTGAAGACTCAATATTTCTAGTGTTGACTAGGGCTGAGCCAATCCGGACTGTAAAAGTCTGGATCCGCACGGTTTAAAAGATGCCCGTGTGCCCGACCTGGGCCTGGGATTCACGATCCAGCACTGGGGAAATTAAAGGGAAAATAAAGGACTCGTTCAAATTAAAAGGCAAATTTAGAACATTTTTGGATGGGGTCTACAATAGTCCTACAGCTAGAGTACACACACCAGGATTCCTCTCTGATTCTTTTCACTTGCACAAGGGGACCAGACAGGGATGTCCAATGTCCCCATTGCTGTTCAACCTGGCCATGGAACCCTTTGCTAGATTTAGAGGAGTTAGATCTATTTGACGGAATCAGAGTAGGCAAAGATAAAGTTAAGATTGCTCTATTTGCGGATGACATCATACTTTTTTGTCAAGACCACTAGAGCAGCTGAGGAGGATCTTTGACTTTATTCGGAAATTCAGTGAATATTCGGGATACAGGATTAACATCAACAAAAGTGAACTTCTAGAATTAGGAGACAAAATAACTCAGGTGCAATGGGTCAAGCTAGGTCTGGACCTACGTGTCTCAAAGTCATACATAACGTATTTGGGGATAAAGATAGGGAGGAGACCAGATCAACTCTATTCACTTAACTACACCCCCTTATAGGTAAAATATTGGGGGAACTACAATGGTGGCATCACTTACTAATATCTCTTTTGGGTAGATGTCACCTGGTTAAAATGGTTAGCTTTGCCAGGCTCCTATACCCCTTGCAAAACCTGCCCTTGATTTTAAAACATTTAGACATAATCAGACTGAAGAAGGCCTTTACACATTTTATTTGGACAGGTAAAAGACCCAGAATTGCACTAGAAAAACTGATGCTACTGAGAAGTGAAGGCGGGCTTAATTTTCCAAATATACGTGCTTATAATATCGCCTCTTTATTTAGACATGTAGTGGACTGGATACACGACACTAGTTGCTACTCAAACACCCATCTAGAACGACAGTTAGCCGCCCCTTGGGATCTGATCGCTCTTATCCACACTAGACAAGATAAACTGCCACAGATAGTGAGATCCTCCTTTTTACTAAGGGACACCATAATAGAAGGTAGTGAGGAAGGCCTTTCAGCTTCCCTTTCTGGTTTCCAAACATATGTAAATATTTGGTCAACCCGAGTTCCCCCAGGGAGCTGAAATTAAGAGGGTCATTAATCAGAGCTGTGATCAGTTGCAGACAGCGGGGTCCATTATGTGCCGGGAAGAAAAACGGTGGATGTCTCCAGAAGAAATTATGGACAAATTCAAGATACACGGGAAACATTTCATGCAGGTCCTGCAGCTTCATTCTTTTTGTCAGTCCAGACTCAGAAAGTTGGAGAGGGAATCTGTCTCTCATGCCATAGATGACAGTATAGGCCCATGCACCAAAATGCAAGTATCACCTCATTGTACAGCACCATGAGGCACAAATGTGTTCAATTAAAACAGAGCAAAATGTTCAGAACATGGGAAAGGTGGACAGGAGATGAGGAGATAGCGAAGACAATATTACAAGGGTGGGAACGGGTGAGAAAATCCATCTTGTGTGAGAGATAGAGGGAGACTTATTTTAAGCTCATGCACACAGCGCTGTATGGCTTTAACATCCCGCATTCCCATAGTTGCCCTGGCCGGATTACAGCGTGTCCTAAGTATGGGGTGCCCTTTACAAATCTGTGGCATGGGGTGTGGGAGTGCACAGAAGTAGCAACATATTCGAAACGAGTAAGGGACCAGATTCAAGCATGTTGGGGAATGAAACTTCCACAAACACCACAGGCTCTGCTCTTCCACCAATTACGTGCCCACGAATCTGAATCTCAGAGTATGGTAGACAAAGTAAAGATTCCTAGAAACATCCACAGATTTTTAGTGGTGGCTCTTCGGGCTTTGTTTAGTGAGTGGCTTAAACCAAACACTCCATCAATGGGAGCAATAATATCTCAAATCAAACATCTATTGGGGCTGGAACTGATAGAAGCAGAAAGGAGTAAAGAAAAGTCAGCAGGAAAAGTTTTTCCGCTGTGGAAAAATATCATTGGTTTTCATTATAGTACTCAGGAAATCCTGAAAATAATAAGCCCTTTCCGCCATACAGAATGGTATTGTCTGGAAGACCTGGGAGGGACGTTGGGGGTGTTTTGGGACCATCATTAGACACTTAGCATGTATCATATGGAGATGGTAATCGACACTAAAGCAAGGACATAATTGTTGAAGGGTTCACACTCACATTCTTATTCTTTGTTTGTGATACTACCTTTAATTTTTTCTTCCTTTGCAAGGTTTACAGTTGCATTGACGAACAAATCAATCTCGTGTATGCTGATGTTTACAATTTGACCATGGAATTGACTGTTTAATTTTTTTATGTTTAAAAAATTGAATAAAAAAGATGGGGTTTTTTTTAAAAAAAAAGGAAAATAAAGAAAAACAGCATTTCATACTTACCGAGACTTGGCGGCACACAGCTTCCAGGTCACACATTCACTTCCTGTACTGTGCATTAGGCTCATCACATGCGCACAGCTTTCCATGCTTTCCCCGCCCACTCACCGTCCTGTTGTCTGATTGGTTGCAGGCAGACACCCCCTAGCCTGTGACAGAGACTGCCTGCAGTCATCGCTCACCATGGCTCAGTCATAGGCTACACTCACAGCCGGCGGTCGTTCTTTATGGCCGCTAGCAGCGAGATGTAGCAGAGCTGGATGCGTCATTGTTGGGACCTCATGTGGATTACACCGAACCTGCAGGGTGTTTGGGATTTATAAAGTGGTAAAGGAGGGTGCGTTTTCGTATTTTATTCCAAATAATTTCTCTGTGCTTTGTACTGATTTACTTTCATGTACAGGTTAGTGTGATGCAGGTATCTCAGACGCCTATTATTAACCCCTCATTGCCCCGACTGACACCGCTCCAGAAGCCGGTATAGCACCGGGATTGTCACATCTAATATATGCGGCAATACCGGGCGGCTGTGGGCTGAGAATACCAGCCCCCAGCCAGCTTTATCTTGGCTGGGTATCAAAATTGTGGGGGACCGCACATCGTTTTTTAAAATGATTTATTTAAATTATAAAAAAAAAGCCGCAAACGGGTTCTCTTAGGCCGGAATCACACTTGCGAATCTTGCGTCACATCACTAGGCAAAGCCTTGCACGTGTGACTCTGGGCACTGGATACAAAGCACAGATAAAGCCCTACAGCGGGCGCTGCAACCTCGGGCTTTATCTGTGCTGTCATCAGAATACAGGCACCCTGAGCCGATTGTTTTATTTATTTTTTACCACCATACTAACCCGCAGACACTTGTACTGATTTCCCTGCCCACCGGCTGTCCTGGCGCCTGTGATTGGTTGCAGTTAGCTGACACCTTGCCACTCAGGGTGGGGGTGCATCTAACTGCAACCAATTACACGTGCCGGTGGGCAGGCAAAGTAGTGAATATTGAATTATTGGCTCCGGAAGGGAAAAGCATGACCCAGAAGGAGTTTGCAGCCATGACACCGCCTGAGTGAGCACACCGCACACGCTCCTACCCCCCTGTCCCCTCCACAAATGTTTTTAATCTCTGGATTCTGGTCCCCATTGACTTAAATGGGCACCGGATTCTGGAGCAGATAGGGATTTTTTTTTAATTTAGCAGTGATCCACTGGTCCCGATTTTTTGCCAGTTTGATCAGCTCTAGTGTTGACTCTTAATTTTTTAAAATGCAATTTGCCCTGGATATTAGTTTCTGGGTCAAATCTTGATTGACGGCAACCCATTCTTGCCTAATCGGTGATTGGAGTTAATCACAGTTTCTGTATTTTTGTTTGTGCTTCTGCTTTTTGAGGACTTACCAAATGTTCTCAAACTGGGGAATTTCCTTGCAGTGGACACAACATTTTTCAATGTGTGGTGTTAACTTTATCACTTAGCTATAACTTTTGCCTTGTGACATGGTGCGTCATCATGCTGGAAATAGCATTGTTAATCATCTCCTAAATTGTTGGAAGAAGTTGCTCTTGGAGGATGTTTAGATACCTTTCATTATTTATGGCAGTGTTCTTAGGTAAAATAGTGAGTGAACTCAGGATCTCTAGATGCTTTACTATTGGAATGGAATGACAGAGGAATTGCACTCATCTTTTCCACTCCAGACACTCCTTATTCCAGATATCCCAAACAGTCTGAAAGAGGCTTCATTAGAGAAAATAACTTTACCCCATTTCTGTGCAGTACAACCTCTGTATGTGGACCAGGTTGCCAGTTTGTCCTTGTTTTTTTTTTATTTTGGAGAGAAGTTTCTTCTTTGCAAACCCTTCCTAACACCAGGCCTGCCTCCAAATGCCTTCACCTCAATATGTGTGCAGATGCAATAACACCTGCCTGCTGACATTCCCGAGCAAGCTCTGCATTGGTGTTGAACAGATTCCTTACTTGACTCTTCTGAAGAGGTTGTACAGACACTTTTTTTAAAGCAATTGCAATTATCTCTTTGGATTTGTAAATAATCAGATAAATATTTGGTTTAAGAGCAACGTCCTTGCTTGTAAAGTCCTTTTGATGCAAATCTATGATGCCTGCACCTTCTTCCTTGGAGGTAACCATGTTTACCCGAAAAAGACAATGACATCAAGCATCAGCCCTATTTAGGGTAATGTCAAATGCCTTGCTCTTGTTAAAAAAAAAAAAAAAAAAAACTTTCTCTTGAGTTAACAAGATCATTGAAATTATGAAATCAGGTCATTTTGTTGCAAACAAAAGTGGAAATGTATGTTTTGTGATTAGTATAATTTTCATGGCAAGGAATGACTTCGCAATTCACCTGATCAGTGTTCAAAACATTCTAGAGTTAATGCAAATTGGAACTATAAAAATTAAATCTGGAAATCTTGTTAAAAGTGAAATTTGTGTCAGTTTCTTTTAGCCATGATTGTAAATGATACATCATTATTAGATGGGTACCTGTAACAGCGTTTGCTCTGGAGCATGAGATATCATTAAGTACAGAATGGTATACTTGGGACTCATAAAATCTTAAAGAGTACTTTTTGTTTCAGGTAACTTTTCAAAATAAGCTGTCATGTGATGTAGAATATACTAAGAATAACACTAGATCTGATTACTGTCCAGTGCATTCCTGAATTTTTGACCAGTTTTCCCCATTTGGGGCTCTATTTCTAATGTTCAGGTCACTACAAGCTAGTTAGTGGACACTAGCTGTGATGATGTCTCCCAGTACAACAGAGAGGTTGGTTACTGGTCTTTTTCCCCAGTTTAGCAAGTTCTCAGAGGTGCAACTGAGAATCCAGCTCTTGGATAAGCTAAATCAGTCAACAACTACAGTAGCATCTGCCTATATCTAGAAAGTTTTGTATCTCTGCTGCATCCTCTTCCCTCCGTTGTCTGTTCCATCTACCTACCACTTAATTGGAGGTGTAACCTTAACCCCTTCATGACCATGGACGGAAAGATCCGTCCTTGTGTCCTGGGCCTTAACGACCAAGGACGGATCTTTCCGTCATGGCGGAATCGCGGCACCGGAGCCTCCGGTGACTGCAATATGTTAACAAAAAACGCAGATTCGGGGAGGAGGGGACCTGTTCCTGACCTTAGGAGGGGTGGTGCCTCCTCCCCGGACCTACGGAGGCTGTGATTGGCTGACGAACGCTGCTCAACCAATCACAGCCACTGTAATGTTCCAGCCATTTAAAATGACTGAAACATTGAAATCCAGCCCTGGCCAGTGCAGCTGTAGCACTGGCCATTGGCTGGAGCTGGGTGACCTCACTGGATCACCCTCCCCCAGCTCCAATACTCTGTTTGGAGAGATCGGCCTTGTGACCGATTTCTCCAATCACAGTGGACCAGTTGCCGGTGACCGCCCCCATCAGCTTCACTTGTCCCTGCAGCACGCCAGCACACTGAGCACAGTGAGTGTACACAGTGCAATGGCAGGGCGACAAGCTCCGGTCCCATGCTGTTATGAGACCGGAGCATGGGACCCGGAAGTTGCCGCGCTGCCATTGCACTGTACGAAAAGCGTCCCGATCCGCCGCCGCTGCCCTCCGCGATCTGCCACCTGTCTCCCCGATCTCCTGCCCGCACCCTCACCCCCACACCTCCCGATCCGCTGCCGCCGCCGCCCTCCATCTGCCACAGTGCCACCGCTCCCCCCAATCTGCTGCCCGGCCCCTCACCTCCGTGCAGCAGATCGGAGGGAGCGGTGGCACTATGACAGATGGAGGAGGCCAGGGATCGTGCACCCTGTCCTCCTCCATCTGTCATAGTGCCACCGCTCCCTCCGATCTGCTGCCCGGCCCCTCCCCCTCATGATCGGTGCCCGCCCCCTCCCCTCCGTGATGTGGTGCCCGCCCCCCCCTCCGTGATGTGCTACTCGCCCCCTCCCCTCCGTGATGTGCTGCTCACCCCCTCCCCTCCGTGATGTGCTGCTCGCCCCCTCCCCTCCATGATGTGCTGCTCGCCCCCTCCCCTCCGTGATGTGCTGCTCGCCCCCTCCCCTCCGTGATGTGCTGCTCGCCCCCTCCCCTCCGTGATGTGCTGCTCGCCCCCTCCCCTACGTGATGTGCTGCTCGCCCCCTCCCCTACGTGATGTGCTGCACGCTCCACCCACCTCTCACCCCCGTGGTCAGCTACCCGCTCCCTCCCCTGTCACCGCCGTGATGTGCGCTCCCTCCCCTGTCACCGCCGTGATGTGCGCTCCCTCCCCTGTCACCGCCATGATGTGCGCTCCCTCCCCTGTCACCGCCGTGATGTGCGCTCCCTCCCCTGTCACCGCCGTGATGTGCGCTCCCTCCCCTGTCACCGCCGTGATGTGCGCTCCCTCCCCTGTCACCGCCGTGATGTGCGCTCCCTCCCCTGTCACCGCCGTGATGTGCGCTCCCTCCCCTGTCACCGCCGTGATCTGTGCTCCCTCCCCTGTCACCGCCGTGATCTGTGCTCCCTCCCCTGTCACCCCAGTGATCTGTGCTCCCTCCCCTGTCACCCTCGTGATCTGCTGTCCACTCTCCCTCCACCTCTCACCCCCGTGATCTGCGCTCTGCTCACCTGTCTCCCCCGTGATCTGCGCTCTCTCACCTCTCACCCCGTGATCTGTGCTCCCTCACCTGTCACCCCGTGATCTGTGCTCCCTCACCTGTCACCCCGTGATCTGCGCTCTGCTCACCTGTCACCCCCGTGATCTGTGCTCTGCTCACCTGTCTCCTCCGTGATCTGTGCTCTGCTCACCTGTCTCCTCCGTGATCTGCGCTGCGCTCCCTCCCCCACCTCTCACCCTCCCCGATCTGCTGCCTCCTTCATCTCCTGTGATCCAGCTGCCGCCTAAATCCATCCTGTAGGGTAACTATCCCCAATCTCACCTCCCACTCCCCTTCCCACCCCTCCCCACCACCCGCCCCTCCCCCCATCCTCTGCCGCTCCTGCATCCACTGCGCCCTCTCCCATCCGCCCCCACCCTATCCCAGCCGCCGTCTCACAATCACAGATGCTCCCTTTATATGCCGCTGCCCCCCCATCTGCTGCCGCCCCATCTGCCGCCCCCCCCATCTTCCGCTGGTTTTTTTTTCTATGCCATGGGGGTCTAGTTTCCAAAATGGGGTCACATGTGGGGGAGCTCCACTGTTTCGGCACCTCAGGGGGTCTCCAAACAGCATGAAATACGCTAATTATCCCAGACAATTTTGCGTTTGAAACGCCAAATGACGCTCCTTGCCTTCCGAGCCCTGCTGTGCGCCCAAACATTTGAGTTCCACCACATATGAGGTATCTGCGTACTCAGGAGAAATTGCACAATACATTTTATGGTGCAATTTTTCCTGATACCCTTGTGAAAAAAAAGCTACCTGGTTGAAGTAACAATTTTGTGATAAAAAATTTTTTTTTTATTTTCACAGCTCAACTCTATTAACTTTTGTGAAGCCCCCAGAGGCTCAAAGTGCTCAATAAACATCTAGATAAATTCCATGAGGGGTCTAGTTTCCAAAATGGGGTCACATGTGGGGGAGCTCCACTGTTTCGGCACCTCAGGGGCTCTCCAAACGCAACATGGTGCGGCTAACGATTCCAGCTAATTTTCTGTTCAAAAAAGTCAAATGGCGCTCCTTCCCTTCCGAGTCCTGCCGTGCGCCCAAACAGTGGTTTTTCGCCACATATGAGGTATCTGCGTGTTCAGTAGAAATTGCCCAACAAATTTTGGGGGTTCATTTAATCCTGCTACCCTTGTGAATATGCAATATTTGAGGCTAAATTAACATTTTTGTTGCAAAAAGTAAAATGTTCATTTTTTTCCTTCCACATTGCTTTAGTTACTGTGAAGCACCTGAAGGGTTAATAACCTTCTTGAATGTGGTTTTGAGTAGCCTGAGGGGTGCCGTTTTTGGAATGGTGTCACTTTTGGGTGTTCTGTGTCATGTAGACCTTTCAAAATTGCTTCAAATGTGATGTGGTCCCTAAAAAAAGTGGCTTTGTAAATTTTGTTGTAAAAATGAGAAATTGCTTATAAACTTTGAACCCCTATAACTTCCTTAATTTTTTTTTTTCCCAAAATTGTTCTGATGTAAAATAGACATGTGGGAAATGTTATTTATTAATTATTTTGTGTCATATGTCTCGTTGGTTTTAGAGCATAAAAATTAAAAGTTTGAAAATTACAAAATTTTCAAAATTTTCGCGAAATTTCCGTTTTTTTCACAAAGAAATGCAAAAAATATCGGCCTAAATTTACCACTAACATGAAGCCCAATATGTCACGAAAAAACAATTTCAGAATCACCGGGATCCGCTGAAGCGTTCCAGAGTTATAACCTCATAAAGTGACACTGGTCAGAATTGCAAAAAATGGCCTGGTCTTTAGGGTCAAAATAGGCTTGGGGCTGAAGGGGTTAAACCCAACTGGGCTAGCAGTGTGAGCTTTTTTCTTTTTCTTAGCTGATGATGAGTGTAGGAGGCAGGTGGAAGAGAAGAAAGAAGAAAAATATGCTGATATATTTTAAAGATTTTTAAATGTGTATATTTGCTTATTTTAAATTTGCTATTGATTTGCCCAACGTTTATTGAAAGTTTATTTAACAGTGACTATTTAAATTACAAGACCATAAGATGGAAACTAACCATTCCTATGATAACAATTGCAGGTAATTTTTCAAAGATGTACAAAATTGTTTAGATTTATTAAGTGTCACAATGTGACTGTAGGAAATAGAGGGAAAGGGGCCCCTGTGCTGTCCTTCACGCTAGGGGTCCACAGGCTATCCTTATCCTCATGGTTACCCCTAATGGTGGAGATGTCTGGGTCTCGTATCTGGCTACGCACCTGACCAGAACTAATCTGATTCCCCCCTCCCACCACAGAAGGAAGAGAAGGAAGGGGCATGAGTAAGATGGAAACACAGATAAAGATAGACAGGGTAAAAAACAAACAAACCTCTGACACACTGCAAAAATAGAGGATAACCTCGGCACTCTAAACCTCCCAATAAGAGTAAAAAGTCACACCGGATAGTAATGCAAAATAATTCTTTATTAGTCCTTTTTTGAAAAGTTGCATATAAGTTTTTGTGTCCAAATCAAAATACAAGTTGACGTTTCGGCTTGAGCCTTCGTCAGATTGGACTTATCAGATATACATATAGTAGCAATAAGTGCGTCAATCAAGAGGGCTGGACAATGCAAAACAGCTTATTCTGTTGTGTACATCGCTGTTTGCTAGATGGCCTAATAAGGTAATATAGTACCGACAATTACTGGTCAAGTGCTATAATGTCACCACCTAGGAGTACTGGGAAAGAGCGTCTAGTATGAACCACGCTGTGTAGTAGCCTTACTGGTATAGCACTGTCACACGTGCTGTGTAAGGATTGCTAGGACGTTTTCCACAGTATGCACCTATGGGTAGTGTGCTATGTAGATGGCCAAGGGTGAACACAGCTGGTAGCACCGGCTGGACAATGCGAAACAGCTTATTCTGATGTGTATATCGCTGTTGCTAGATGGCCTGATAAGGTAATATTGTACCGTCAAACACTGGTCAGGTGCTATAATGTCACAGCCTAGGTGTACTGGGAAGGATGAATAAGAAGCGTCTAGTATGAACCACGCTGTGTAGTTGCCTTGCTGGTATAACACTGTCACACGTGCTGTTAGGAATTGCTTAGGACGTATACCACAGTGTGCACCTATGAGTAGTGTGCTATGTAGATGGCACTGAACACATGTCCACAGCGGCGAGGACCTTGGCTTGTAACCCCACAGGTGCTACCGGCTGTATTCACCCTTGGCCATCTACATAGCGCACTCCCAATCCATTGGTTGACGCCCAAGTCTGCCTGCGTTGATCACAGACATCAGAGACATTATCAGGCGGAGTGCCAGAATCTGTAGTGTGAACAAATCCCGAAGCCGCCATGACAGTCGGCGCTGTTTGTAAAAACCTGTATGCGATATTAAGTTATTGGAGTGATTATACTTTCTTCAATGATCACAACACCAGCAAGTGTAATAAACTAGCAGGAACATAAAGCAGTAGGTACTCCAATGTGGAGAAACGTGTGAGAGCCACAGCTATAGAAATTAATTTATATATCAGTCTCTTTTGTTACAGAATATCTAAACCTGATAAAGAGACCAAAGACCAGACCTCCTAAATTATTACAGACAGCAGAGTACATTCATACAACACCCATGACTATTAACTGGCCTCAGAATACAAGTCTGCAGTCACTGTATGTAAATGCATAAAATAGAATAGAATCTGGCTCAAGTGTAATAGACTGGTGCCCCGGAGTAAAAACAACAGTAGAAAAAAACTTTATGCTCGGGCACACATACTCTATATAGCAAAAGGCAAAGAAAAAAATCTATACTGTAGGTTTCTTTAGCTGCTCATTTATTGGTGCAAACAAGTTTCTGACGTTTCAGCCCCAATCCTGGACCTTTGTCAAAGACATTAATCTATATGAAAAGGAGATTGGTAGGGTAGAGGGGGAACTTGGGGTCACTTGTATACAGGTATTAAGTTAACAAAATAACTAAATGCTAGTCTGGGTTGAGGCGAGCTGTACCCTTGTGGGTGGAATACCTTTTGTAAGGAGGCTACAATATGCTCCCTATTCAGAGATACTGTGACTCTGTGTCGCCTTAGTAGGAGGAACTGGAAAAAAGGGGGACAGGAAGCCCTGTTTCAGTGTCGGCTGGACACCTGTCGTTTAAAGATCTGTGCAGTGGTGGCTGTGGTCAGACCCCCCAATGAGAACCACCACTGCACAGATCTTCAAGGTGTCCAGCCTCAACCTAGACTAGCATTTAGGCATATCTTGTTAACTTAATAACTGTATTCAAGTGACCAAACGTCCACCCTCTGCCGCCACGAGGAGGACCAGGGCTTACCCCTTAGTGGGAGGGGCTTAACAAAGTGCCTACTGCGAGGCGGACACCAGGTACCACTCCTAGGGCACTGTGGCAAGTGACCGCCAGGGCAGGTGACGGACACAGGAGTAGACGGGCACAGATGAGGTGACAGAGGCAGGCTGGACAGGAAATGGGCCTGGGAGGGGAAGGAGGCAGCAGCACATGTGGATGTCCGGGAGAGTGCGGGGGAAGATGCGACCCGGCCGAGGCGTTGAGTAAGTTGGCGTCTCTGCAGAGACGCCGGCGCTACACTCGGGTTCACTCATCTCTAGTCATGTTACCTCATTTGCATAGGTCTTGCACATATTGTGCCATGGACCATTGCATACAGAGTTGTTGCGTTGTTTTCCTTTAATTTGTGCAAAAAAGTGTGTCAAATATTTATTTTTCTAAAAATGGTTCTAATCTTTGTATCACCAATGTTATCAGATTCACAGTAAGTTACCATTTAAAAAAACATGGTAGCTCTAGGAGGTTCTTTCAATGCCCCTATTTACTGTATATATACAAACTCGTCTGATTTACAGTTTATATAATGTTTTAAAGCGCATATCACAAGTCCGATTTCTCTAAAGGAGCAGAAGAATTAGCTGCATCGTCTACTTTAACATTCACACAATGTCCTGTGCCAAGTTAGATTTAGAGAGACTGTCACAGACGTTATAAAGTGTTTCTTACCTTTTCTTGTGAGAGCCTTTGGAGATGTATTCCAGCTGACAACATTGTAGCAAACATGGTCAGCATGTACTGTTGCACTTTGGCAATTCCTGTCACTAATGTGCTTATCACCGACACAAGTCCCACTTTCTCAATGACACTCTGGAAGGCTGAGGGGGCATGATGAGTGATCCTGCATAGAGCCTAAAACAGACCATAAATTGTTCAGTAATGCCGCTCTCTAAAACTGTCTCCCATCACTTATGTCATGCTTCAAGGCTGCTTTCTCATGTCTCATTAATAAAACCAAGTCTTGCTGAGGAATCTTTCAGCCTTATAAAAGGTGTTTAATCATTCCCAATAGCTATTATTTTCTTTTATGATAGAGAATCAAAGAAAGAAATGTACATTAATGAATTTCCGTTAATTTAATAATGTCAAAAGGAAAAAGAAAAAAAAAACAAGCACATATTTTCCCCATTTATACAATACGTCACAAAACAAGCAAATCATATACTCTACTAAAGAAATAATTAATGTTAAACATGGAATATGATTAAAAAAAACTGTAAAATTAAAACATTTTGCTAATACTAGGTGCAGTTTACAGTCAGTTGCAGGTAGAAAACATACGCAGACAGAATCAGGTCAATTGAATGGAATGTTTTCAGCTTCTTTATTATAAACAAAAACCACATTAAAACCTAGAATGTGATTTTACAGCAAAAAAATATCATAAAATGTGATTTTACAGCAAACAACTCCCATCAGGGCTATACCGTGTCTGTTACTGTCAGACTCCGCATGTAGCCAATATGGAGCAATTCCAGGAGGCCTCATTCACCGTAGACATAGCTGCAGCTCTGAATAATGACTTCTTTCACAATGCCATAAAGTCATTTGAAGTATCCTGATCACTGGGATTGGGGACCACTCAGTGAACAGAGCCTGGGACACATCACTAAACGGACCTTCCCCATGGGGACGCAGGTAATCTCAATGCGAGATCTGACACCGGCGAATACTCACAGCGCACAGTGCGGGAGATGTGAGGACTCACAAGTCTGCGGTTACACAGACTGACACACAGAGTGACTGCAGACTTGTAGGTTTAGACTGGACAACCCTTTAAAATATAGCTTTAATGACAA
Organism: Anomaloglossus baeobatrachus; assembly: GCF_048569485.1. Lineage (NCBI taxonomy): Eukaryota > Metazoa > Chordata > Amphibia > Anura > Aromobatidae > Anomaloglossus > Anomaloglossus baeobatrachus. The sequence continues at coordinate 426,130,091 of NC_134358.1, forward strand.
CCGAGGCCTGTGATTGGCTGCAGCCGTCACATGCTGTAGATAGGACGTCCCCACTGCAGATCAGTAATGGAGCAGTGGGGAGGTGGCACTGGAGAGACAGTGTAGGGATTATCCACTTTTGGGAATAATTTTGTTTTTCAGGAATGCGTTTAATAGGAGTTAAAAAAAAAATGTTTGTCATTCTATTAATTAAAAAAAAAGTGCATCCTTTGGCTTTTACAGGCTCTTTGTTTTCCAGCTCACTCAACTTTGATTAGATCTGTAGTCATAAATCAGCTAAAACACAGATAAGAGTTACAAACTGTCAGGTCATCAGAGTGAGATTACTGATGGATTCCCAGTTAACTCATTCTGCAGCCAGCAACAGACAGCACGGCGGCTACAGAAAGCCAATAGCATATTGAAAAACAATAGCAAAAAAACCATAAATTTTAGCAAAAAACTCATACATATAAGTTATAAGAAATACATTTGTCGTTAAAGGTGGGCGATACATGTTGATTTGTTATTTCAAAGCATTTACCTGTCCTTGGCTCATTTTCTTCAGAAAACAGATGGCCTTTTAAACTTATGCCAATTTGGCCTGTCTGCAGACTACTAGAGTGGACCCTTTCATTTCATAGTTGTTAGTATGTAATACCTGCCATATATACTGCCTCAATTTAAATGGAACCTGTCACCACTTTTTCGGCCTATAAGCTGCAGCCACCACCAGTGGGCTCTTGTGTATGGCATTCTAACATGCTGTATATAAGAGCCCAGGCTGCTGTGTACAACATAAAAAACAGTTTATAATATTCACCTAGAAGGTCGCTCTGATGCAGAATGGTCGGATGGGTGGCGCCGTTCTCCGGGACAGGCACCTTCCCTTTCGGCCATCTTGGTCTTCCTTATTCTGAAGCCTGTGTGCATGACACATCTACATCATACAGACGCACCGGCACTGAGGTCCTGTGCAGGCGCACTTTGATCTGCCCTGCTCAGGGCAGATCAAAGTATTGTAGTGCAGCTGAACAGGACCTCAATGACGGTGTGTGTGTATGATGTAGACGCGTCATGCACATAGGCTTCAGAATAAGGAAGACCAAAATGGCCGAAAGGGGAGGCGCCGGTCCCGGAGAACGGTGTCGCCCATCCGACTGGTGTGCACCGGAGCGACCTTCTAGGTGAGTATTATAAAGTGTTTTTTATGTTCTACACAGCGGCCTGGGCTCTTATATACAGCATGTTAGAATGCTGTACATAAGAGCCCAGTGGTGGTGGCCGCAGCTTATTGGCCAAAAAAGTGGTGACAGGTTCCCTTTAAGGGAGTGCATTCAGATTTTTGTTGCAATATCAGGTACACTTTACTTGAAATAATAATATATATATCATTGCAAATATAATGGATTACAATTAAAAAAGACGTATCAATAATGTAATGTAAGACTTCAGAAAATCTTTGGTGCACTACTAGGGACTGTAGTAAGTAGCACTGTCCATCTAATATCCGCTTGGCTTTTCCTGACTTGGCTAAGGGGAAAGGATAAATGGAGGAGAGGGGTGCCCTGGCCCAACAACACACAATCCCTCAGCTTGGAAAGTTTCTAATGTAGGATTATTCTGTGGTTTTGAAACGGTTTTACATTCATAATGGAAAAGAGAAATGTATCCAAACTTTAATATCATTATTTATATATTTTTCATATTAATTATGACTAAAGTCAGCCATTGCGGGTCTCAGCGGTCAGACGTCCTCCGAGCTACAGTAAAATTGATTAAATAACTTGTGGAAAAGGTAGCAGAAACTGGAAATTCCCTTTAATATACAGTGTCTTGAAAAAGTAATAATACCACGTGAACTTTTCCACAATTTGTTCTCGTTACACCCACAGACTTAAATGTATTTTATTGGGACTTTATGTGATATACCAACACTAAGTAGCAGGTATTTGTTAAGTGTAAAGGAAATAATATGTGGTTTTCTGAATATTTAAAGCATATAAATCTGAAAATTGTAACGTGCATTTGTATTCAGCCCCCTTAACTCAAAATATTGACTCAAGGGGGCTGTATACAAATGTACATCACAATTTTCAGATTTATATTTCTTAAATATTTAGAAAACCAAGTATAATTAACTTTACACTTCACAAATACTTGCTACTTTGTGTTGATATATCACATAAAATCCCAATGAAATACATTTAATTTTCTGGATGTAACGTGAAAAAGGGGAAAAGTTCACGGGCTATGAATACTTTTGCAAGACACTATATTAACTAGATTTAAATTGGGGTTTCAACTTTTAATTATTTTACCCTTTTTGGCAAATTAATTATCTGAATCCACTGTCACCGAATTCATAGATTTTCCATGTAGCTGACCCTGAAAGTGACACTGTCATTATTCCATACCTTAATGTTTCTTCAGTATTTTTAATGCCATTGTAAAAAGGTAATTACTGTATCTTTTTAGGAAGAGTTTTCCTGCAGAGTCTTTCAATATTTTCATGGGTAAAAAGTATTCTATGAATAGGGAAATTATGAAACCATTATCTGCAATTCTGAGACATTAAGAAACACTAAGGAAAAGCTGTCACTTTACAATCGCTAGATTTAATTACATCAGTACAAGAAAAATTCTACATTGTCAGGTTTTCTGCACTTGGGTGTCTTTATTATTTATTTATTTAGGTGCTTGTGGAAAGAAAAAAAAATCAGTGCAGTGGTGGATAGATGTAAACCTTGTACCTTTGACATCCAGATGTAAAAGTGCAAGTGAACCAATCCTCCTGCGTCATGACATCCTTAATGAGGCATATGTTGGAAATGCTGGGCTGTATGTATTACACCTGGACAGCTAGGCATTGGTGAGATTTAAGGCGGCATTACATAGTACGATATATTGTGCGATATGTCGTCGGGGTCACGGAATTCGTGACGCACATCCAACATCGTTAGAGATGTCGTACCGTGTGACACCTCCGAACGACTGTTAACTAGCAAAAATACTCACCTTATCGTTGCTCGTTGACACGTCGTTCATTTCCATAATGTCATTCCTCCTTCTACGCGCCGATTGTTTGTCTTTCCCGTGGCAACACACATTGCTACGTGTGACACCCTGGGAACGACGAACAACAACTTACCTGCGTCCCGCCGGCAATGAGGAAGGAAGGAGGTGGGCGGGATGTTACGTCCTGCTCATCTCGCCCCTCCACTTCTATTGGGCGGCCGCTGTGTGACGTCGCTGTGATGCCGAACATCCCAACCCCCTTCAGAAAATGGATGTTCGCCGCCCACAGCGACGTCGTTAGGGAGGCAAGTATGTGTGACAAGGGTTTAACGACTTTGTGCGACACGGGCAATTAATTGCCTGTGACGCACAAACGACAGGGGCGGGTGCGATCGCTCAGGCGATCACACGATAAATCGTTGCGTGTAACGCCGCCTTTAGTTTAGTAGCCTAGGATTCATTTAGTACTGTGATGTGAATTGCGATGTGTAACTGATGAAGATTTTTTATTCATCGTCTGACACAGGGACGGACAGATCATTGGTGCACTGAGGCCAAGAGTTGAAGGAGCCTACTTGTACCCCCAAAGCAGAAACAAGCTTCTATCATAGACACACAAAGGGTACACTATGATGAACTATTAGACTGCAAAGGGCCCATATACTGATCTTGCACAGGGGCCCGCTTCTGTCCGAGTCTGCTCCATGTGTGACATAGTGAGCTGGTAAGTCACACATAGCTGACTTCACTGCGCAGGTTAACAGTTGCGGTAGGAGACCCAAACAGCATCTCTGAGGAAATGGTGAATAATTTTAGAGTTGTTTCAGAATTTTGTTATTCGTAGAAAAACCCTTTTAATATTAATGCAAGGGTAAAGATGGGATGATCAGACTGCAGGTCAGCAAACATAGCATGACAGACAAACTTTGTGCTAGCCTTCACACAACTGTACACCCTTAAGGGCTGCGGTATTTTTCGCCCGCCTTCCTGTCCTAGAGGGGGGAACTTTGGCAGAGCCCTTCCCATGTGATAGTAGCGGGGTGGCTGGTGGCTGGGCACACAGGTCACAGTCAGATCAAACACACTAATACAAACTAGAGAAGCAGTGTAAAACTAAACAAAAGTTAGGTCAAAGCCAAAACTACAAGACCAGAGCTGAGAACGAACCAGCAGAAGCACAAATACTAACCTTACTACCCAAACACAACAGAAAATAATCAGCACTGAGCAGAGGAGATGGTGGGGTTAAATATTCCACTCATAGATCAGCTGACCTACTGAGGTAACACCCAGACTCCACTTTCAATCTAGAGTGGAAAAGAAGGGGGTTAGGATGATTGAATGGAAGGAATCTCCCACCACCCTGCCGAACCAGAAGACATGGTATCCCATATCCCCAGGCAACAGTGGACACTAGAGGACCAGACCTGGCGTCCCGGGACTCCTGCATAATCACTGGGAATGATAGCACCTCATCTCCCAGCAATACCACAACCTGAAATGAGTCTCTTAGAGAGCAAAACACAGCTAGAGCGAGCACACGCAATAGGTCTGCACCTTGTAGGTGACACGACGGAGAGCTGGAGTATGCCCAGGAGTACGAGGGACTCACTTGGGTGCAGAGGTATGAGAAGAATTAACCCCCATGAGCTCTGGAGACCTGCCATGACGCCCACCAACATGCAAACAGCCAACCTAACATTAACATAAAAAATAGATGCAAAATCTCCAGACTTTACAGACATACCTTCCTACCAGAACATTGGGCATGCAGAGAGCTGCACACTGGATGGAATAGATTTCCACACAGCTATATTACAAGCAGTAAGTTTCAATCCCGGGTCCTATTCCAATTACCGTATTTTTCGGACTATAAGCCGCACCGGACTATAAGACGCACCCTTGTTTTAGAGGAGGAAAAAATAGAAAAAAAATAAAATTAAAGTAAAAGAATGTGGTCATGACCGACTGTTATTTTACTGCTGACAGTGTTACTGAGGTAATAATATCCCCAAATTCTGTCCTCATATCCTCCATTCTGGGTACCTTCCAGGTATATATGGCCCCCCATCGTGGAATATGTATGTTCCCCATCATTATATGTGTGATCCTCCACTCTGGTGTGTGTGTGTGTGTGTATATAGTTATAGTGTGTGTGTGTAAATAGTTATAGTGTGTGTGTGTGTGTGTGTGTGTATATAGTTATATAGTGTGTGTGTGTGTGTGTGCATATAGTTATAGTGTGTGTGTATATAGATATATAGTGTGTGTGTATAGTTATATAGTGTGTGTATATAGTTATATAGTGTGTGTGTGTGTGTATAGTTATATAGTGTGTGTGTGTGGTTATATAGTGTGTGTATGTGTGTGTAAATATATATATGTATATATATATATATATATATATATATACATATATATATATATATATATATACATATATATATATTATATATATATATATATATATATATATATATATATGATCCAACCCCATCCAGGTGTACAGTAATGCATTTATACTATATTATTTATTGCCTTACTTTTACTGATGTGATGCTCACCATGCTTCAGTTTGGTCCTGGAATTACAAACAAAGTCTCCCATATCTCAAGGACCTGCAGTGATGTAATGAAGAGGCAGGGCACTGTGCCGTTCTGTGCTGCTCTGGCCCACCCTTCTGCATTACATCACTGTAGGTCCTTGTCAGCTACGGGAGACTGTTTCTAGTGCAGAGGAAGGATCAAAGTGAAAGTAATTTGAGCCCTCAGCACAGAGACTGCGGCTGTGCTGTGAAGGTATGCCGTTCTTTGGCCCGGACACTAGAGTGATCTGCACTTCCTCCGGGCCAGACATGACTGCAGCGGCACCCTGCTCCTGCCTCCTAAACAGCGGACACCCAGTCTCCCCAGCCGCTGCAGGAAGCCGGGGGCTGGAGCACCCATGTGTGACCGCTGTTTACATTAAACAAGTATTCATTAGCTGCTCCTCACACCCACTGACTGCAGAGAGAGGTGGGCTGGGAGCAGCTAATGAATATTCGTTTACTTTAAGCAGCAGGCACACGTGGTTTCTCCAGCTGCCGGCATCCTGCAGCAGCGACCCTCCCTGCCTCCTGTGATCCCACTGCATAGCGCTGACTCCCCACAGCTCCCTACCCCGCAGCTTCAGACCATAAGATGCACTCCACACTCTCCTCCCAAATTTGGAAGAAAAAAAGTGCGTCTTATGGTCCGAAAAATACGGTAATGGGACCCAGACATGATTCTAAGTGGACATTGTGCAATAATCTTAGCAACTGTATCGGGGGCAGACAAATCATTGGTGCAGCCACACAGGGGTTCAAGAAGTAAGGGGGCCCATTTCTACCTCCAAATCAGTTGGAATTGTGTATAATGATGAGCTATTTGACTGCAAAGGACTCATTTATTGTTCTTGCACAAGGGGCCTTTTCTGTCTGTGTTCGCCAGTGCAACATACAGTTAGATCTTTACTGCTGTGGAACGCTAGCAAGCACTTAGAAGTTTCAGTTGACTCGGCTCCATAACCCCTGTACATCATAGACACTATACAGCATTTTATTTACGTGTTTCGGTTCAAACTGATTCAAGTAAAATCATCTTAGGAAGAAATAAAATAAGTACCATCCTTAGACAGACCATACAGTGCTGCCAGGATTGCAGACTCACAAAAAAACTTCCACAAACAAATCAGGACAAACACATAAATCACATTTACTCCGGCCCTGTAATATTGAAGGTAAGAAGACAATATAATCTCTGAAGACATCACTAGACAGAATAAAAGGGCTATAATAATGGACTATACAATTTGACAGAAGTGTAGGATGAGCTCATTTATAAAATGTTGCTGTTTTATGGATTCAACAACGGCTACTAGCCAGACACAACAGTAGACAGGTAATAGATGCTGCCCACAAAAGACAAACACTTTATGGCGATACTTAAAAGACATATGCTTGCTCTAAAATACTACAGAAAATGATAACAATTTGTACCATATGTTTTACAGCACAGCAATTTTTTTAGAGAAACTTACGGCACACTATTAATTTTTATGGGGCCACAAATCTGGGGAAGTAAGTGTATACATCTCTAGTTATATACTAGTATAGTAAGGAACAAAGACCAACACATTCAGTCCATTTCTCTAGCTATGTATATGACGTTCAATTCAACTGGGCAATACTAGTTTTAAACACTTTGCCGAATAAGATTAGTTTATCAAACTCCTTGAGAATATGGGCACAGATGGTAGTAAAATGTCACAATTCCAGTCCAAGGTTGAACAAGAAAGGAACACAACAAATAAAAAGTGATGCAAAGTTTGGAATACACATGGAGTTGGTGCTCAATTGACCAATATGTGACCAGAACATAATGTGCTCCACAGAAGAAGTCCAAGTTCCTTGGAGTAAAACACTCATTATGTCTTTGGGAAAATACTAGCCACTTGAATAGGAAAGGAGCTGGAGTACCCGAGAATGTCCACTACACAAAGTGCTGAGCTATACTTTCCCAGCAGTGCACATCCAGCAGCACTAGATACTGCAAACCGCTGAAAAGTGGAAGTGTCAAGTGTAAGGCTCCCGACAATCTGACTTATATTAAGAACAGGTCATCAATTTACACGTCTTGAAGACTACTTCATACAGTCCAATAATCAACCTAAAAAGTGTTTGTAAGAATGTTTGCTTCAGATCATTGGCCTCAGCAAACAAGACAAAGATCAACCGATGAACAAGCAAATCATCAGATAATCAGGTCATTATCCAGGCCTCAAAATCATAATTGTCTTGAGCTCCTCATGTAAACAGGGGACCAAAAGAGCAAAAGGTCTTAACTATACAGTTTTATCATTCTGGGGCTTAAAAAAGCACTCTTATTAACTCTTTCCCCCCCTAACCTGTGTAAATGTACCCTGTAACCTGTGTAGTGTCAGTGTGTTAATATACTCCTCAAATGCTATCATGTCCGATGTCCAACACTGTTTTGCTCTTCTTCTGAGTCAAATTACAGCAATTCACACTCTCCAAATTACTCTGCACCCTGTGTGACCCAAAATTGGCTTTAACATTGTAAGTCTATGGAGCATCAGCCCTATTGTCATCTGGAGAGTCTGACATGCCATCATGTTACTTAGAAGAGGAGCGGAATAATACTGGAAAAGACAGTGATCAATGATTATATTACCACACTGACAATACTCTAAAATTTACACAGGTTTCGGTGGAAAAAAATAAATGAAAAGAGTCCATGGGAGTGAATTTTTAACGGGGTTCTCTGAGAAGTGTTATAAAATAAAGAAAATAAATAATACACGTTAAAATATTACTTTTTTTCTAAATACCTCCATTTATGCATTATCTAGTGCACTCTGTCAGGATTTTAAAGATGACAACTGACATAAATCATTGTGCACCCATCCTAGATTTTAGAGGACACGAAGTAGGATGGACTGAATAAAGAAAATCTATCCGAGACATATATCAGGTGAGAGCAGCTTCCTGTCAGTCATCATGAATTCTCCTTACTCTGTACAATTAACCTGACAGGACAATGACCGGAGTGGACTTACAGAGAAGATAGCTGACTGAGAATCAACATCCATCTCAATCAGCCTGACAGTTTTAGTGCAATGCAGGGAGGACTTCTGTCTTGCACTCATGCAGCCCCTCCATTCACGGCTGCTCACTACTAGATGGAATTTGGCATCTTTAACATCCTGACAAAGTGCACTATATAACACATACCTTTTTGCCAAAAAATATTTGAATATTTAAAAATATTTTATTTATTTTTATCAGATTTCTCCCCTTTATGGATCTAAGCAAAATAAATAGAACTTCAAAATTTCTGTATGCAGAAATATTGGACTTAGAAATAGATTGTTTAGGACACTTACGATTCATCATTATAGACATCGATGCTGGTTTCACTTTTATAGGGGTCATTTAGTTAAATAAAATTCAGAAAAAAGCCACACATTACAATGGCAGACTAGAGGAACTGGAAGATCCACTCAGACTACTAGACATTAAGGCTAGGGCCCCACTTTGCGTTTCCACCTGCGTTTTTGGTGCTTTTTAGGTCCGTTTTGAGAAGCACCTTTTTCATGCCAAAATGCATGCGTTTTGATTTCACAGCAAAGTCTATGGAAAATGGGGATTTCTAGACCCCACTTTGCGTTTTAAAACGCTGCTTTTAATTTGCATATTTTGTGGCAAAAACCATGCGTTCAAAGAAGCAACATGTCAATTGTTTTTGCCATTTTGGGTGCGTTTTGCTAACATTGAAGTCTATGAGAAACGGCAAAAAACAAGATTCCAGCAAATTTCTGCGTTTTACCTGTTTTTCCAGTGCAGAAAGCATGTGTTTTGGACATCAAAATAATGATTTCATATGTCCCTTACACACACACATAGTCCGACAGTTAAAAATAAGAAATTTAATAAATTATTGCTATTTTTCCATTAAATATCATATTACCGCTATAATTTCATTAAATTAATCTATTTTCATTATTTTTCACAAAAATATAGATTTGTTTCTTTTTTTCAAATTTTTTCATTGAGTTTGACTATTTAAACTTTATTTAGCAGTGTTTTGATGTTCAAAACACATCTATCAAAACGCAGGTGGAAAAGCAGGTAAAAAGTGCTGAAAACGCATCTAAAACGTGGTAAATACGCATGCGTTTTCAGCGCTAAATTTCTGAGAAAGGTAATTTTGGTCAAATCAATTAAGCCCAAAACGTGCGTTTAGAACTGCAAGTAGGTGAACGCAAAGTGGGGCCCTAGCCTTAAATTCGCCATAAGATATAAATTGTAATCAATCATAAAATGTTTGCAAGTATGAATGGGATTCAGATGAAAATGCACATAATGACTGTTAGAAGAGATTAAAATGACCTCAAAAGCATGGATATACATACCGACATGGCTGTGATCCTGAGAGAATCAACTGTTGAGTGTGTGAACAAATACCAAAGTGCAGGTCCAATCTCTGCATTGATGAATCCTTGGACATGTGAAGTTACTGTTGTACAGACGTTTTCAATAATTTTTGCAGTCATATGATGAATTATGGGTTCTTCCTATGTAATAAAAAAAGAAAATACTTAAACCTGTTGATGCATTAACTCACTCAATGACCATGCATGAAGGCCATTTTTGCCTTTTTTCATATAAGTAGCTGAAACCTTTTTTTTTTGTTTTGTTTTTTTTTTTTGTTTTTTAACTGAAGTAACGGTTTTAGGCTTTGCTCTATGCAGGACAAAAGGACAAAGTGTCTTATTCTTTAACGCTATTTTGGGCTACATATAAATTAGAGTGTTATTATTATATATCTAATAATAATAATTAATCATTTTATTAATTTATATAAGGCTATTAATTCCACAGCGCTTTACATACATTGGCAACACTGTCCCCATTGGGGCTCACAATCTAGAGTCCCTATCTGTATGTCTTTGGAGTGTGGGAGGAAACCGGAGTACTCAGAGAAAGCCCACGCAAATACAGGGAGAACATGCAAACTCGTTGCAGATGGTGTCCTTGGTGGGATTTGAACCCAGGACCCCAGTGCTGCAAGACTGCAGTGCTAACCACTGAGCCACCGTGCTGCCCATAATATATATATATATATATATATATATATATATATATATATATATACATACACATACATACACATATACATACACATATACAGATAGAGAGAGAGAGATTTGCTTTGCAAACATAACAAAAAGAAAAAAAAGATTTTCTTTTTTTCATTTACGTTTTTGATTGTTCCGGCTTCATAACAAATAACCTATTACATTTTTTCTCCAGCTTACTATGGTTATTTGGATACCTAAAATATGTAGGTATTCTTTTTATTTATTTTTTTTATTATTAAAAATGTGTTTTGTATGAAAAAAATAGAACTTTTTTTTTTTAAGCAGTGGGGATGTTTTTGCTTTTTTTTCATATGTTTTTCTACACATATTGTATACTTGTTTTTTCACATAAATTGTCCCCAAAGTGGTCATAAAATATCTCTGAAAAACATAGTTCATTTATATATTGTGTATTTTTCCCCACTGTGATTGGGGCATTCTTATAAGCTCCAGTTACAGGGGAAAACAGCTCCCTCTTGTGTGCCTTGACACACATTACTGGTAGAGCTCATCTAGGTCTGTTAGCACCCAGCAGCATTGCAATGCCGGACATACCCCTGGCGATCAGTTCTAAAGAAGCATTGACAATGACAATGTTTTTGCTTACTGCATTGACCTCAAGTTCAGCGATATGTAACTAGCAAAAGATGAGACAGAAGTAGTTGAAGATTGCTTCTCACTTCTTCCAGAGCCTCTGGCAATGTCCTGCAGCCAGAGACTAAAATGAACTGAAACACTGAAGTTCAGGTTCGGTAGTTCTGACCCGAACAACCCATTGGAAGTCAATGATTGGGCAGTTTGGCTCTCTGCTGACAATCAGCCAGCCAAAAAAGGGGAATTCTAGGGGCAGGGCTGAGTTTTTAACTTTTTTTTTTTTTTTTACATACTAGATCCAATAACGTCATTTTTATCCCCAGTGGGAAGCATACACACACTGCATTATGCTCGCACTGGGCTGAGCATACGCGAGAATAGTGATGCTCATTCGAGTGATAAGCTTAAAGGGGGCTTTACATGCTACGACATCGCTAATGCGAAGTCGTTGGGGTCACGGAATTGGTGACGCACATCCGACCGCATTAGCGATGCTGTTGCGTGTGACACCTATGAGCGATTTTGCATCGTCGCAAAAACGTGCAAAATCGCTTATCGGTGACATGGGGGTCCATTCTCAAATATCGTTACTGCAGCAGTAACGAAATTGTTCCTCGTTCCTGCGGCAGCACACATCGCTCTGTGTGACACCGCAAGAACGAGGAAGCTCTCCTTACCTGCCTCCCGGCCAGAATGCGGAAGGAAGGAGGTGGGCGGAATGATCGTCCCGCTCATCTCCACCCCTCCGCTTCTATTGGGCGGCGGTTCAGTGACGCAGCTGTGACGCTGAACGAACCGCCCCCCTTAGAAAGGAGGCGGTTCTCCGGTCACAGCAACGTCACAGGGCAGGTAAGTACGGGTGACGAGTCTGGGCGATGTTGTGCGGCACGGGCAGTGATTTGCCCGAGTCGCACAACAGATGGGGGCGGGTACCCACGCTAGCGATATCGGTACAGATATCGCAGCCTGTAAAGCCCGCTTTAGAGATGAGCAGACTTGAACGTTAAAGATCAGTGTTCATACCAAATGCTGACTTTACAAAATTATTTGTGTTTGAGTTAGGAGTTTGGGTGCTTTATGTAGGCAAAACACTCGAGCGAGCATCCCTGTGATCAGTGTACGCTCGGCGATCAGCTCAATATGAATCACTTGCAGTGATGCGAACAGTAAACGTTACTGTTTGGGTCCGCTCATCTCAGGTCTTAAGTAAAGCAACCCTAAACATTGAGAGGAAATTGAGGTGATGGTAAGCCAAAGATAGAATGATGATTAAGAAAAGTTAAAAAGAAGAATGATCAAAAGGGGAAGAAAAAAAAAAAAAGGTAAAAGAGTGAACTCTGAAGAGGACTGGCCTTAAGTTACATACCAAAAGTATACTTCTAGAAAACATTGGAAGCCTCATCCATGAACTAGCGATAAGATACAAATATTAGTTGTGAATTGGGCTTGACAATGAAAACCCAAGGATACTAGATTCTTGTGAAGTAGTAGTGTAGTTCAAAATGTTGGTCAAATTCTTATACAACATAATGGCAAGACAATACCAATTACATCTTCAGAAGAGGGCATGAAGTTCTTAAAAGATTATCTTGGAGATTCGATCTGAATTTTTGCTGTGCCTGATATGGAATATCTTTTTTCTTACTAGTTTCCGGTTTATGCAGCTTCCTTACAGGATCTAGTTTGGTTTTTTTGTTTTTTTTTTCTCCCTTTCCCTCCTCCTTTAGGTACATGAAAACTATCTTAGGATGGAGGCATGAGAAAAGTGGAAGAGGAGAAGTTCCTTCAACCACAACCATCAACCATTACCAAGAGAGAGTATGGCAGGACTTTGGCCTATTGACTCTGTTCCCATAGGAGTTTTCCTTGACAGTCGAGGATTTTTAACTCCATCTGAATAAAAGAGGCTAAGAGGATGGTGATATTTACTGTTTCATTTATAGTGACTTTAATATTGTTTTTTTTGTGTGTGCTGTTTACATTTTATTTCCCTCCTTTGCAGGTTTTCTTTTTTCTCCAGGATGCTGATTGTTTCAGAGACTTTGCTATGTTTCATATGTTTGCATTCAGTAATTTTGTTAACCTGACTTATCCTTTTCGTTAATGACAATCAAAATTGGATCATATAATGTCAAGGGTCTGAATTCTCTTCAGCGCCGATTCATGCTTTGGAAGTATCTTACTGAAAGTAAATTGAACGTCATAGGTGTTCAGGAAACCAAATTTAAAAGATATGCTATGCCTAGATTTGAGAATAAACATTTTCCCCATAAATTCTTGTTACTGTGTTTTTCCAAAAATAAGACCTCCCCCAAAAATAAGCCCTAGCAGGGATTTTCAGCATTTTCGGAGAAAGGCTTAAATATAAGCCCTCCCCCGAACATAAGCCCTAGTCACGGATCAATAATGAAGTGTCCGTGCAGCCAAAAAAGTTACAGATACTGCAGGACACTTCATTATACACAGCGGCACCCGGCAATCATACTCACCAGACGCCGAGCAGCAGGACCTGCAGTGATCGCACACCCGCACTCATCAGCTCTCTCACACACACACACACACACCAGATCTCACACACAAACATCGGATCGCACACACAGTCAGATCGCACACAGAAACATCGGATCACACGCAAACATCAAATCACACACACACACAAACATCGGATCGCACACACATCGGATCGCATACACACTCACCTCATCCAGCGACACCAATCTCTTCTCGCCGGGAGAATCCTGAGAGGCAGTGCGGTGCAGCGCGACGAACAGGACCTGCGGCCGCACACGTGACTTGCTCTCATTCCCTGCTGCCGTAAGTGCTGGATGTGATGGGATGTGATGTGTGTGTGTGTCTGTGTGTGTGTGTGATCTGCTGTGTGTGTCTGCGATCGGCTGTGTTTTTCTGCGATCAGCTGTGTGTGTCTGCGTTCGGATGTGTGTATCTGTGATCGGGTGTGTGTGACTGTGATGAGATGTGTGTATCTGTGATCGGCTGTGTGTGCCTGTGATAGGATGTGCGTATCTGATCGGCTGTGTGTATCTGTGATCGGCTGTGTGTATCTGTGATCGGCTGTGTGTATCTGTGATCGGCTGTGTGTATCTGTGATCGGCTGTGTGTATCTGTGATCGGCTGTGTGTATCTGTGATCGGCTGTCTGTGATCTGCTGTGTATATCTGTGATCTGCTGTGTATATCTGTGATCTGCTGTGTGTGTGTGTGAGTGTGATCTGCTGTGTGGGATCTTCTGTGTGTGTGTCAACAAGCAGCAGGGTAGGACGGCAAGCAGCACCGACCGGAGATCACAGGAGGACCTGGGAACAACGCAGACGTCCTGGACTGGTGAGTATGAGTCTCCTGGGAAGTGGGGGGGTCTGCTTTTTTGGGGGGTAAACTTACCCCCAACTGTGTTTCTCCAAGAATAAGACCTCCTCCAAAAATAAGCCCTAGTGCTTTTTTGGGGGGCAAAAAAAATATAAGACAGTGTCTTATTTTTGGGAAAACACGGTATGTGGCGAAAAGAAAAAGGCGGGAGTTATGATATTGATTAGAGACTCGGTGTCCTTTGAACTTATAGATACGCATGAGGATGGTTCTGGTCGATATATTATTCTGGTAGGTAAAATTAATAACGTTCTTTACACTCTTGTTACTCTTTATGCACCTAATACTGGCCAGATCCCTTTTCTAAACAGACTCATGCCAGTTGTAAAAGAAAAAACACAGGGTGTTTTAATTCTATTCGGAGACTTTAATTTAATCCCAAATAAGTTAGTTGACTCCACTTCTACTACAAGACTTAGATTCCAGACTCTAGATTCTTGGCTGGCAAATTCACACCAATCTTTTTCCAGAATTGATTTAGTCCTTACTCCTATTGCCCATATTAATTTTTTTACATCCATGCAAATAGGCTTGAGAACCTGGTCGGATTATTCCCCAATAAATTTTGAAGTTAATGAAGTCTTCCCCAATAATTGTCCGAGAATTTGGAGATGTAACAGCTATCTATTACAAAATAAGAAATATAGGAAAGAAATCGAAACAGCTCTGTTGCAGTTCTTCAAAAATAATGACAAAGATAGTATCCAACCTCACCTGTTAGGGAATGCGCATAAGGCATTTATTAGAGGGATTTTAATTGAACTTAACAAAAGGAATCGTAAAACAAAACTCAGAAAAAATCAAAGCTTTAAGTAATGAAATAGCACAAGTAGAGAGCCTCCAGATTCTACGACCAACCCAAAGGCTTCACTCACAACTAATGGAGCTGCGGCTACAATTGAGATCTTGCTTGGCTGGAGAGTTCAATCGGTTGCAACTAGCTAGTAAGACACGTTTTTATCACTCTATTAATAAACCAAGTAAATTGATGTTGCGGAGGGTGAAACAAGATAGACAAAAAACGAGAATTCTCGCGATTAACAACAAGTCGGGTTCACTATGCAAACATCCTGGTGACATTGCTGAGGCTTTTGCAGCTTACTACTCAGAATTATATAATCTGAAAGACAACCCCAATCAATTTCAGCCTACTTCACAGCTGATCAATACCTTTTTAGAAAAACTACATCTTCCTGTTATTGATAAGGTAGACTTGGACATTATTAATCAGCCTGCCACTGAACAGGAGGTATTGACGGTTATTAAACAGTTAAAGTTAGAAAAATCACCTGGTCCTGACGGGTTTAATAATGAGTACTACAAGTCATTTGATACAACTCTATGCCCTTATATTACCAAGCTCATAAATTATTTTCTGAATAGAACAAATATCCCGGATGAAATGCTGGTAGCCAACATTATCTTGCTCCCAAAGAGCACAGACAATACTTTAAACATTTCTAAATATAGGCCCATTTCTCTTATTAATACTGATACCAAAATCATTTCTAAATTTATAGTCAATCGATTGCTGCCAATTATCCCTAGTTTAATTAATATGGATCAGGTTGGATTTATTAAACATCGACAGGCTTCAGATGCTACTAGAAGATTACTTAATCTTTTGTGTCCCATGTAGAAAAAGAGAAACTGCCCACCATTTTGCTCTCCTTAGATGCCGAAAAGGCCTTTGACCGCATTCATTGGGGTTACATGTCCGCCACTCTTGACAAATTTGGTTTTCATGGGAAAATTTTAAATTTAATTTTAAAATTATATTCTACCCCCACGGCACGGATTTTGGTGAATCATTTCCTTTCAAATAAGTTTCGTATTTCTAATGGTACTAGACAGGGCTGTCCGTTGTCCCCTATACTCTTTGCGCTTATGATAGAACCGCTTGCTGAATCCATTAGATTAGATGAAAATATTAGGGGCATCCATTATAATAGAAGACAATACAAGATCTCATTATATGCGGATGACATTCTTTTGACGCTAACCAATCCGTTGGAGTCTTTGCGGCGTGTTAGTTCTATTATTACAGATTTTTCTAATATTTCCTATTATCAATCTAATCATTCCAAATCTAAAATGTTGCAGTATAATTTAGACCCACATTTACGTCATTTTTTGCAGTTAGAATTTACGATCGACTTGTCGTCCAATGAGCTTCTATCTATATTTAGGTATAATTATCCCTTCTAATTTACAGAAAATAATTTCGGTTAATGTCAGGCGCGCCTTAGATGTAATTCAAGCCACTTTGAATACCTTAAAAATCACTGAAACTTCCTCGGTAGGGAATATAGTCTCTAATAAAGCTCTTATTCTGCCAAAAAGTTTGTATATAATGCGTTGTCTGCCCTTGACTATCCCTAAACAAATATTGATTAAAATACAATCACAGATCTCATCTTTTGTTTGGCAGGGAAGGTTCCCAGAATCTCTAAACTTAGCTTATTTAAGCATAAGAAAAATGGAGGTATTGGCTTGCCTAATATCCAAGCCTATTTGACGAATTTGGTCAAGCAAACCCAAAACACATTACTGGATCATTTCAACAATAGTTTGATGTACAATTGAGAAAGGCCTGTGCCATAATCGTCATAAACGGGATGTGATCTTGTCATATTTAATAAAAAGAAACAAACGTTTAGTGGATAATCCGACTACCAAGGCAGAAATAAGAGCGTGGAGATTACTGCAAAATATTTTATTACGCCAGGGCGAACCCCTCAGCGAGATTAGAGAGGCCTCGTTAGATTTATTAGAATTATTAATCCCACGTATTAAACTAGATGGTTGGAAAAAGAAGGGAATTTTAAACATGTGTAATTTATTAAGAAATAATTCTCTTTTAGGATTTGAGGCTCTTGCTGAGGTATACCATCTGCCTGATACAGAAAAGATTAATTGGGTTAGGATAAGTGAATTCTTGGCAGATAAAACAACTTCTGCCTTCAAGAATCCGAGATTACTGAATGTTCTTTTGCACAATCTGACTAATGAGATCTTCTGGAAAACTAGTAACATTTACAGAATATTCAATGATTATCTCCAATTGACTAAATTACAGTATATGAAATCTTGGGAAAGAGATCTGGATTGCTCATTCTCGCTTAAACGATGGCAAACTTCCTTGAAACACACATATACGAATTGTGCTTGTGCTAATTTGCAGGAAACACACTATAAATTACTTAGTAGATGGTATTATACGCCTCAGAGATTGAATGTCATCTCATCCTCTAATTCAAGTCTTTGTTGGATGGGTTGTGGCTGTATTGGCTCTTTTTTCCATATTTTTTGGAGTTGTCCTTTGTTGGGTACCCTATGGAAAGACACAGAACATCTTATATATATATGGTGGCCTCAGTTAGAATTCATTTGACCCCTGAGCTAGCTCTCCTATCTATTGGTTTGGAGGAGTTGAAAAAGCGGTGTAAACAAATTACTTGCCATATTCTTTTGATCATTAAATCTTTACTAGCGTCCAAATGGCAGGAAATAGATGTCCCCTCAATACAAGAAGTTATAGATAGGGTTTCCTTACACAACATATATGAGTACAACATAGCCCTGAAGGAAGGTAACTTTTCTAGATATGCTGAGAGGTGGGATCTGTGGTCTCTTAAATTTAACCCAACCCTTAAGATATACGACCTTTGATGTTATTCTCTTTTTTTTTTTTTCTACATATATTAGTTGTTTGAATTTTCTTACTGTTTGCAAAATTTGCCCTATATTTGCAGTATGTTTCTTTTGCATAGTAATAGTTGCTAGGATTCCTGGAGTTGTATATTTTTATTTATTTATTTTATTTTTTTTAATGTTGCCTTTCAAATTATATCTAAAGCCTATTGTTTGCTAAAAAATGACAAAAAATGTAAAATAAGTAATTATAATGCTTGCTACACCTCATTTTATGTTTCCCTTTTCCCTGTTATAAATAAAGACAGTATACAAAATGTTGGTCAAATGTTTGCTAATCATTTTGATGGTATTCTATAAGCTTGCATTATCTCCTTATTTCAGATGAATATCACATACTAATGAATGGTAAAATACTTTTATAGCATACTTTCTGGATTCCCAAAAATATCTTTTTGGTTTTCTCACGCTCATACCAATTTTTAAATGACTGAATACAGATTCTACTCCAATGACTATTATTAAGGCCCCCTGCACATGTCCACGTTTTGTCAATACGTGTAGTGAGCCATGTCTTACTCATGTGATATGTATCGGAAGAAAAGTATGATACAGAAATGTATGGGGGTTTTTATGTGTAATAGATGTGCAAAAATAGATAAATACTAGAGAAGATAGCTACATAGCTTGAACAACTAATTAGACAAAAAAAAAGGAAAAAAAATATGTGGGGACCCCCTATTTTTGATAACCAGCAAAGGTAAAGCACCAGCTGCGGGCTGCAACACTCTGCTGTCTGCTGTACTTTGGTTGGTTATCAAAAATAGTAGGGATCCCATGCTGAATTTTGTTTTTAATTAAATAAAAAAGTAAAAAATAAAATGGGGCGGATTGACGACATTTTTCATAAACAGCCAAAGTACAGCAGACAGCTGGGGACTGATATTATAAGGGTTGGAAGATCCATGGATATTTGGCACTTCCCAGCCTAAAAATAGCAGCCCACAGTCATTCCAGAAGTGGCACATGCATTTGATGAGCCATTTTTGGCACTTTACCCAGGACTTCCCGACTGTCCTGGCACAGTGGCAATCGGGGTAACACTTGTAGGGTTGATGCCAGTTGTGTAATGTCACCTGGCATTAAGCCCAAGGCTTTGTAATGGAGAGCCTTCTATCAGACACCATCATTACTAATCCAGTAGATGAAAAAAGACAAAAACCCACACAAAATATTTTATTTTAAAAAAAAACATCCCTCGACTCTAGCCATCATTCACCAAATTATTAAATAAAAAAACAGCCATGAAGTTCTGACTTAATCCAATGAATCCGAAGTAATACACAAAGTGAACCCAAAAGACAGATAAAGAGGGAATGAAATAGAATTAAAAAAATAAAGACAGGACAAAGTCCCTTGTCCACCAATTTATTCCCAAAAGAACTGCTACGCAGCTTCGCTAAGCAGAGACTTGGCACTCCAATGAGGAACATTAGATTTTATTTTGTTTTGGCAACCACATGAATCAAAACAATATTGGACGTGTCGGTCAATAGGCCTTTATTAGAAACAATCACTGTGGGGGGACAGCTATGGCACGCAGCAATCGATTTAAGCAAGACAATTTAAATGCAAAAAGGAGATATATGCAGCAAAAAGCAATTGTCCACAGATTAGAGAGAAGCAGCACTATTGTATGCAAGATAACTGGAATAGATCGCTTGCTATACCTGTCCTCTAACTGTGATTGTTTCTGATGAAGGTCTATTGGCCGAAACATCAAATATTGTTTTGAACCAAGTGGATACCAAATCAAAATAAAATCTAATGTTCTTCTTTGGAGTGTCAAGTCTCTACTAAGCAATATTTGTATCTAAACCGTTAACCCTAGTCCTCTATTTGGGAGTGCTGCATATCTATTATCCAACGCAGCTTCGACGAAATCCACATGGAGGACCCATGACGTTCCCCGACTCAGTCGCCGAACCATATGAAGAACGTTCAAAGAACGAGCCAAATAGGCTGTAACTGCAGCTAGTGCAAGCTCTCACGCAGCGCTCCGTGACAACCGCCGGCGGCAGCGATGAGCAGTGACATAATGAGGTTACCGCAGTTCACAGCAGCCAGGTCACACAGAAGGTAGTGTGACAACAACCAGGAGCAGTGACAAGTGGTGACGTCATGAGGTTACCGGAATTCACAGTAGCTGGGTCACTCAGCTGTCAGTCACTGCGGGAGTTGCAATTACAGCCGCCACTCTCCATAGACAGAACAGTGACAAAATCCTTGCCGGTCCTCTCCCGTAACTGAAACCGGAACGCTGCTAAGAGGATTAAAGTTCATTTCCTCCCAGCAGCGGAGTTTAATGTTCAGGAGCCAGACAGATTCAGAATGCTATTAACCTGCAGAATAACCGCATACCTGCAGGATAATAGCATTTTTCCACATGACAGGTTCCCTTTAATTCTGTGAGTGTAATGAGAAAAAATGCAGAAAAGTTCACAGGTATTAATATTTTTTCAAGGCACTGTAAGTGCACATTATAGTAGATGCAACCTTTACAGCATTAGAGACGTAATCAAGAATTTGAATCACAATTTTAATTTTCCGAGTGCTAGGCAGCTGCTTAGTAAAAACCATGGTTGCTGCTTTTAGCACAAGGTTAGAGGAGGCTGGGTTGTAATAAAGTTGTGAAATTTGAATTACATGGTATTTCCTAGCGATCATAGGGAACAATCCATACCCTAACAGGATAATTAAGGTCTGAAACCTGGGTCAAAGTTATCTAAGCACACAAATCTCCAAGGGTGTCAAAACTTTTGCATCGGCCCATTTTCCGGTTTGTAATTTTTAAAATGTAAGATGAATTTAGTTTTATTTTTGTGCCTAAAATACAAAGGAAATGTGTCATCTTTAACTTTATGCCTTTTAGAGATCATTTCATCTTCAACTTGTTGAACTGTTCACAAGAAAAATAAATTTAATCAGGGGTGCCCTAACTTTTGCATGCCACTGTACATCACATATCCTTCCTCTTAATAGCCTTTACCTTTCCCTAGGATTAAAAACTCAAACTCATACTGTGTGGATGGAGAAACAACCCCTCCTTATCTAGCTGACTTATTTACTGAAAGAGAAGATGTGCTGTTTCTTCATTTCTGCATCTATTGATTAGTTGGCATAATTGGCACTACAATTAAAGAAAATGGAAGAAATGCACAGTTTAATTGTATGATTCAGCCGAGCCAATCTAAACACTGTAAGGGAAAAACACTCTGCACATTAATTAGACTAGTACAACAAGGCTATTAGCATAAGTCAAAGTAAAGGAAAAACTTCACAAAACCAATATTAAGCAAATTAAAACCTGAAAATTTTAGAGTTTATAACATAATTATATGTAGTTCATTATGAAGTTGGAGATAATAACAGAATAGGAACTAATTATTATAACAATTGAGATGGCAAAATTATTCATGTTCATTTTTTATTAAATCTGATAGTGACAAGAGATTGAATGTGCATTATTTTAAAGGACCTCTAAAATCTAATTATTTCACTGATGAAACTATCCCGCAAAATAAAGGCACACAGCGGTATTTATAATTCAGAATTCAAGATTAATTCTACAGCAAGTAATCGCTCGTACATGTATTTATACATCTATATTACCCACTTTCTATGTCTGTGGCTAGATTCAGCTAATGCGAAGAGGTCTTAACTCACAGCTTTACAAGATTTAGAGCAGGGGTCTCAAACACGCATAGCCAAAACTCCATTGTGCAGCCCTCGGGCCCCTGACACAATCACATCCAGGGAGTGAAGGGATAACCAAGGGCAGTGCTTATTTTTACTTGAATCTGCGACCTTGAACGCACGTCCTTGAACGTCAATTGAAATGTAATCAGGCGCAGAGACCAGTTCTTTGCACCGCAATACCTATGCCAGCCTTCAGACTATAAGAGTCCGGCAGCTGATGTCAGAGGCTCCATCATGGTCTCACATTAAGTCACTGATATACACAGCCCCATGTATGGAGGAGGAAGAGGATGTTGTTTGCCAATGGCACGAAAACAGCTGAGAATTTGTTTTTTATGTGCATTTTAAGAATGGCAGAATTAGGGACAATTAAAGAAGGGGATAATACTACAATAAGGGAACCAGGATGGGGAGTTTACTACAAGAAGGGGAACAGGATGGGGAATTTTTATTTTTATACAACTGTATATTGTGTGTATATATTGTATATATATATATATATATATATATATATATATATATATATATATATATATATATATATATATATTATGTTTATATTATATATGTATTATATACATATACACACACACACACACACACACACACAGCTCTGGCAAAAATTAAGAGACCACTGCAAAATTTTCAGTTTTTCTATTTTTTCTGTTTATAGGTATATTTTTTTAGTAAACTGTAAATTGTTGTTTTATTAAATAAACTACTGTTTTCAGAGAATAAGTAAAAAAAAAATTAGCTTGGAAATTCAGAGACATGTGGTCAGTAGTTTATAGAATAATATAACAATTTACAGTTTACTCAAAAATATACCTATAAAGAGAAAAATCAGAAAAACTGAACATTTTGCAGTGGCCCCTTCATTCTTGGCAGAGCTGTACATATATATATATATATATATATATATATATATATATACATACAAACAATATATAGTTGTATAAAAATAAATCATTAAAAAAAAATGATGTAGCACTACGCGATATTTTTGACCCCCCCCCCCCCCCCCCATCTGCTTGGCTTTACCTTGGCTGGCAATCAAAATACAGGGAAGCCCATTAAGTTTTTTTTAAATAATTTAAAAAAAATGCGTGGGCTCCAGCCGTATTTTGATCGCCAGCCAAGTAACACCAGCCAGCTGGGGGCTGGGATTCTCGGCAGCCTGCAGCCGCCCCTGGAAATGGCGCATTGTTTCTTAGCGCCATTTCCATGTGCTTTACCCGACTCGTCCAGCGGACCTGATGGTGGTGGCACGCTGGGTAATAGAGGGGTTAATACCAGCTTTGTATTCTCAGCTGGTACTAAGCCTGAACTTCATGGTGTCATGCCAAATTAGACGTGGTCACCATGAATTTCTAGTAAACAGTAAAAAAAAACTCCCGTCACACGTACTTACCTCCCGGACGACCTCGCTGTGGGCGGCGAACGTCCACTTCCTGAAGGGGAAGGGATGTTCGGCATCACAGTGACGTCACACAGCGGCCGGCCAATAGAAGCGGAGGGGTGGAGATTAGCGGGACGTAAACATCCCGCCTACCTCTTTCCTTCCGCATTGCCGCCGGGACGCAGGTAAGCTGTGTTCATCGTTCCCGGGGTGTCACACGGAGCGATGTGTGCTACCCCGGATACGATGAACAACCAGCGCAAAGTAGAATAAACGATTTTTTAAAAATGAGCGACGTGTAAACGATTCGCGATTCATAACCGATTTGCAATCGTTTACAGACGCTCGTAGGTGTGACACGGGACGGCGTCGCAAACGATGCCGGATGTGTATCACGAAAACCGTGACCCCAACGACATATCGCACGACAGATCGTCTTGTGTGACGCCCGCATTACTGTATGAGGCAGAATGGGGCAAAAAAAAAAGTATTTTTTTATTACAAATAAAGTATAAATAAATAAAAAAATATATATTTGGCCTCTAAAAAGCTATATGATGTAAAACCTTTAAAATATTAAAAATATGCCAAGAATATAATAAAACAAAAACAAAGGGCATTTAAAATCTTAAAGGCTGAGAATACAGAAATAGCATTTCAGAAGTATAAAGATATCAATAGGAAATGTAAAAAAGAAATCAAACAAGAAAAATTAGCTACTGAAACAAAAATCGCCAATGACATTAAAATAAATCCCAAAATCTTTTATAAATACATTAATGCCAAAAGGAAAACAAAGAATAGTATCGGCCCCTTAAAATATAATAACAAGTTAGTTATAGAGGACAAACAAAAGACTGAGATATTAAATAGGCATTTCTCATCTGTATTCACCAAGGAACTGACTGTACCAGGGATCATTCAACAAGTGAAAAATCAAAGTTCACCACCCGATATAATTAATTTAACACAAGATGAAGTACGCCTACGTCTGAGTAAATTAAACATTGACAAATCCCCAGGGCCAGATGGCATTCATCCACGAATATTGAGGGAATTGAGCTCCGTAATCGACAGACCACTGTATCTCATCTTTTTAGACTCACTTGTAACAGGGTTGGTGCCTCAGGATTGGAGGATTGCTGATGTGGTACCGATATTTAAGAAAGGTAAGAGGGTAGATCCAGGCAACTACCGTCCAGTAAGCCTGACATCAGCAGTATGCAAAGTTTTTGAGGGCATTTTAAGGGATGACATGCAAAAATATATTGCAGAAAATAATATGATAACTGACAAACAGCATGGATTCATGAAAGATAAGTTGTGTCTAACCAACCTGTTGGGGTTCTATGAGGGGGTAAGTTCAAACCTGGATATTGGTAATGCAGCTGATGTGATTTATTTGGACTTTGCAAAGGCATTTGATACTGTACCACATAATAGCCTTATACTAAAGCTCCAGAAGCAAGGACTAGGGGACACAATATGCAACTGGGTAAGGAATTGGCTAAAAGATAGGAAACAAAGAGTAGTCATAAAAGGTACATTCTCTAAATGGGCTATAGTCAGCAGTGGGGTGCCGCAGGGATCTGTGCTTGGACCGATTCTTTTTAATCTCTTTATTAATGACCTTGTGGATGGGATTGATAGTACAGTTTTAGACTTTGCCGATGACACCAAACTATGTAGGATATTAAAAACTGACCTGGATAGTACAATATTACAAAAAGATCTGGATAAGATGTCAGAATGGGCAGATACTTGGCAAATGAGATTTAATGTTGATAAATGTAAAGTAATGCACCTAGGACGGAGTATACATGTAGCTGCATATACATTAAATGGAAGTAAACTCGGGACTACAGAACAGGAGAAGGACTTGGGTATTCTCATTACAAATAAGCTGAGCAGCAGCACTCAATGTCAAGCAGCAGCTGCTAAAGCAAACAAGATTTTAGGGTGTATAAAAAGAGAGATTAGATCCCGTGATCCCAACGTATTGTTACCGCTCTATAAATCACTTGTAAGGCCACATCTGGAATACGGGATCCAGTTTTGGGCTCCACATTTTAAAAAGGACATTCAGAAGTTAGAGTCAGTTCAAAGGCGGGCAACGAGACTATTACAAGGAATGGAAGGCCTCCCATATGATGACAGGTTGAAAAAGTTATATATGTTTAGCTTAGAAAAAAGACGTCTCAGAGGAGATCTCATTTATATGTATAAATACATGTGTGGTCAATATAAAGGACTGGCACATGACTTATTTCTTCCAAAGACAGTACTAAGGACCAGGGGGCACTCACTGCGAGTGGAAGAAAACCGATTCCAACAGCTAAATAGGAAAGGGTTCTTTACAGTAAGGGTATGTGCGCACGTTGCTTTTTACCTGCTTTTTACCTGCTTTTTTGCTGCTTTTTCTTCTGCGCTGTTTAATGCCAAAATGGATGTGTTCTTCTATTCAAGCAAAGTCTATGGGAATTTGGGTTTCTTGTTCACACTATGTTGTTCAAAATGCTGCCTTTTGGTGGCAGAACTTTGGTCAAAAACTCAGCTCTGCAGTGCAAAACCCAAATGGCAAAAACAATTGACATGTTGCTTCTTTGAAAAGCTGAGTTTTTGACCAAAGTTCTGCCTCAAAAAGGCAGCATTTTGAACAACATAGTGTGAACAAGAAACCCAAATTCCCATAGACTTTGCTTGAATAGAAGAACACATCCATTTTGGCATTAAACAGCGCAGAAGAAAAAGCAGCAAAAAAGCAGGTAAAAAGCAGGTAAAAAGCAACGTGCGCACATACCCTTAGAGCAATCAGACTGTGGAATGCCCTACCACAAGAGGTAGTAATGGCAGATACTATAACAGCTTTTAAAAAAGGGCTGGATGATTTCCTCAGTACACAAAACATTGTTGGTTATAAATGACTTAGTGACTAAATGTAGAACTGGTGGAGGAAGGTTGAACTAGATGGACCTAGGTCTTTTTTCAACCTAAGTAACTATGTAACTATATAAAAAAAAAAATAAACAAATGATAAAAAAGAAAAGAAGAAAAGTCACCCCTAAAAAAGTAATCTTCTCCTGCAATAAAATACCATATTTTTTGGACTATACAATGTAGTTCTTTGCAAGAAAAAAATATTGTTTAAAAAAGTGTACATCTTATGAACTAAAAGCAGCTTGCTATGATTGAGGAAAACGCTGACACAGCATCCTCCCCAATCAAATTGGGTACTATGCAAGGGACAGTTTTATCATTTCCTACTAAACACTGATCAGTCTGATCCAGTGCAAGACAGGAGACAAAGCTACAAGTACCTACGCATTACTAAAGCTGCACATAAGTACCTACGCATTACTAAAGCTGCACATACTGTATGTTGCAGCTCCTGACTAGCTGAAAGACCCTTTAGGTCCTATGATTAGTAACATGCTTTGAAAGAACTTTAAAATGTGGTAGCTCCCAAATGTCCTGTATTCAGCAGGGCTCTCCTGATTCGAGGGCTCAGTTCCACTGTCTGGACACATAAGAGGTTTCTCCTGACTTCCTCTCACTTCTCCTCGCCAGTTTCGTAGTACCTCCATCTCACTGGCAGAGATGCTAGAGGTGAAGAAAAAGTCAATATTTTTTGTTCCCATAACACTGGTAAAAATAAGGAAAAACAATGTAAAATATTAGCTTGCTGTGGCGCACTTAATGGCATGGGTCTACTTGAGACTCAGTATGCATTGTTACTGCAAATAAGGAAATCAGGATATCTTTCCCAAAAGTCAACAACAGCCAGGTCTCAAGAAATTCACTGAGGTTTTACTACTCTGTTATTTTTTGAGAAACCAACTAGACAAAAATGGTTTTGCCCAATTCTCATTGTTTTGAGATTTAGGATTTAAGAAATTCAGGTTAGAAATTATTCTCTTCCTCCCACTTAAAAGGTGGTAGCGCATTATCCAGCTAAATTGCATGCCCCTATATTGCTCTCTTACTTTTTACAGGTCGTTACTTATAAAATTCACATTCTCCCTTAGGATGCCTGTCAGTATATCCATATTGGATAGGAAACATCAAGGGAGACCGGTTGTTATCGCCGCACTTTTCACCACTCCGTAGACGAAAATGAAATCATCCAAGTCTTTATTATAAAAACTGATGTAAGTCAATGCGTTTCTGGGGTCACAGCCCCCTTCTTCGCGACAAAATAGCACTGACAAGGATGGTTACTATATTAAAAATTTTTTGATATTTTTGGCAAAAAATTGCAATTTCTTGAGCTGCCTCGCCACGTCACGGCAAAATCTCATTTGAGGCAGTCCTACACTAAAATATTTTTATAAAATGTGCCATACGGCCTCACATATGAATAGTAGAACTGCTCTCAGCAGCACTCACCTGGTCTATTTCAATCCCGTACCCATGACTGAGTCATGGCTGTGGGCGGGACAGGTTCAAGCAAATGCTGCATGAAGTAAACAGCCCAATTCAAGGCCGTAACAGTGACTTATGATAAGTATTAAAAATAGAAAAGCAAATAAAGAAATACAAAGTCTCCAGCTTCATAAGAAAACAGCACATACTGTAAATGGGATTCATATTACCTATTAACTCACACCTATAGGCTGGTTATATGTAAATACTGTGCAAAGATTCAATATCTTGGAATATTGGATAAAGTTCATAAACTGAAGGTCAAATATTGAGGAATTATGCAGTCCTGTTATTGAAATGAATTTTACAATTTTAAGAAACGTTATGGTTCAGCAGAAATTTTAATACATTTTTAACTTCAGAAAATATAAATAACAATGGGGCCAATATAGTAAGGTGTTTATGCCAGAATAATGACATAAAACACCTTAATGAGTTGCAATATTTTTGTGCACAACACCGATGTTAATGAATTGGAGCCAAATAGTCTTTAGAGTTTATATAAATTAACTCCTTATCTCTTAAAAATGTAGGTACTTTTGTCTTTAAGGGGACCCTTTACCTCCAAAAATACTATGTACCTGCAGATATAGTGGTAATCTTCAGGGAAATAGCATTTAAATTATGGCAGGTTTACTGGAACAGTGGAACAGTGACCAAGGGAAAAAAAAGCGTTGTTTTCTCTGCAGCCACTTGCTTCCAATTCAAGCTGCAGCAGGAGTTGTTACAGTCACATCGCTGTCATCACTCCCAAATGATGTCCTGCTCTGCAGAGTGAATGTTAATTTCACTATTTGGGGTAGATTACTAAAGCAAAAAGTAGAGAAAAGAAAACACAATTCCAACATTAGAGTTATGTTTTTGAGGTGTTCATCTTCTGACAAAAATTACAAGATAACGTTGTCTTGTAAGTCAGTACTATACGTGAGAAAAACGGATGAAACACTAATGGTAAAAACTGCCACACTGACCAAATACTGATAAAATTGGGTCCAAACTAATTACACTCATGCCATGTTTTGCGTATATGAACATACATTGATGTACGAATGACACCTTAGAAGGTGAGAAATTCAAACTTTGGAATTATTTTATAATTAAGAAAACATTGACCAAAAGTGCCATCATAATAAAATATCACAAAATAGCCATCTTTTCATCACATTAATAAGTAAAAGCATTCCAAAAGGTATCACCATCAAAAGAAAAATGTCAGACTTGATAAATAGTGCTGTATCTTCACGTCCAGATTAGGCAATGTCTTTAAGGCTGCTTTCACACTTGCGCTCAGCGCAATCCGCTGCTATGGAGAATAGCGCAGTCCGTTAACGCACTGTGCTATTCTCCATAGACTTGTATTGACGACGCACTGTAACGCAAGTGTCTATGTTGCATCCGCTGGACGACGCTGAGTCGTTATATTGACGCAGCGTCGGGCGGAGGGAACGCCACATGTAGCGGTTTTTGGGTCGTTAAAATAACGCACCTTGACAGATTCCATTAGAATCCGCCAAGGTGTCTAATGATTGTCTATAGTGACGGATTCCGCCGCAATACGCTAAGCGGCAAAATCCGCTGACTGATTCCGTCACATCCTACTGAGCATGCTCAGCATGTCCAGCAGAACGATCAAAATCGTTTAAAATCACTGCTGGTCTGTCTATCTCTCTCTGTTGGTCGGTCTCTCCCTCTCACCCCCTCTCTCATACTCACCGATCACTGGCACGGTGCTGCACAGCTGTCACACAGCTCTGGCAGCTTCTCCTGCTTTTGAAAATGCCAGCCGCTCATTACTCCATATCGTATTCCCTGCTTCCCCCGCCGCCTATAATTCGTTGCAGTCAGGCCCGCCCCCACGCAGAGTGACAGCTGTCTCACTGCAACCAATCACAGCCACCGGTGGGCGGATCTTTGTAGTGCAATACAATAAATAAATAATTAAAAAATGGCGTGTGCGCCCCCCCCCCATTTTGATACCAGCCAAGCTAAAGCCACACAGCTGAAGGCTGGTATTCTCAGAATGGGGTGCTCCACGTTATGGGGAGCCGCCCAGCCTAAAAATATCAGCCAGCAACTGCCCGGAATTGCCGCATCCATTAGATGCAACAGTCCTGGGACTCTACCCGGCTTATCCCGAATTGCCCTGGCGCTGTGGCAATCGGGTTAATAAGGAGTTAATGGCAGCAGCCCATAGCTGCCACTAAGTCCTAGGTTGATCATGAAAGGTGTCTATGAGATAACCCCCCACGATTAACCTGTAAGTGAAAGTAAATAAACACAAACACCCGAAAAAATCCTTTATTTGGAATAAAAGACAAAAACAACACCCTCTTTCACCACTTTATTAATCCCCAAATACCCCTCCAGGTCCGGCATAATTCACACGATGTCCCACGATGCATCCAGCTCTGCTACATGAAGCTGACAGGAGCAGCCATAGAACACAACCACTCTCTATCAGCTCCACGCAGCAACTGAAGTGAGCCACGCAATCAGCTGTGCCCTCATTCAGGTTACCCAGGGCTACCGCTCTCAGGAGGAGGACTTCAGCTGTGGCCGCAGGTCAACTGAGTGACGGCACTGATCGAGCGGCTTACTGCGGTCACTCAGGGGATTTGCGGTCACCTCACTCTCTCCTCCCAACCGCAAATCTCCTTTCTCGGCGAAACATAAAAAAAAGCAAAACGTTCTTTGGCCCTGTGCGCACACTGCGTTTTTACCCGCAGTTTTACCCGCAGTTTTGCTGCAGACATTTCTTGAGAAATGTTTGTAATCTTTCTGCAGCATTTCCCAGCAAAACCTATTGGGAAAAAAAAAGCTGTGCGCACACTGCGTTTTTTTCTCAAGAAAATTCTTTTTGCAGAATTTGTTGAGAAAATTTCTTGAGAAAATGTGCATGTCACTTCTTTTCCGCAGGTACCTGTGGTATTTCACTCCATTCACTGTAATGTAATCATGAAATACCGCGGGTATACCGCAGCTAGCAAATGATGTGCGGTATACCCTCGGTATAGCCGCGATTTACCTGCGGTAATGTTCATCACTACCCTGCGTTGTGCAGGGAAGTGATGTCATTATGACAGGAAGAGGAAGCGGAGCAGAGTAAAAACACACATCCCACTCCCTGGACGCCGCACAGAAGCGCTTCTGTGTGACCTCCAGGTGCCCGTGCAGTCTGTGTGCTGCTCCAGCCCCGCGGCTGCCTGCACTGCAGTGTGTCAGTGTCTGCCCGCAGTATCAGCAGCTTCTCACGCTGCAGTGCTGGCAGCCGCGGGGATGATGGGCGCTGCTGTCAGGTTAGAAGAGATCATTACCTGCAGTGACGATCTCCTGCACTGCTGATGTCACCGTTGTCACTGCCTTCTATCCCCGTCTCGCGGGCGGCCCGAGACTGTCACCAGCGGTGACGTCACGGGCTCTCGCGATACTGCTGAGAACGTGGCGGGCATGGAAGGCAGTGATAGTGCTGATGTCAGCAGTGCAGGAGATCATCACTGCAGGTAATGATCTCATATAGCCTCCTGACGTAAGCGCTCGTCATCCCATGCAGTGACCTGGGCTGACCTATTGATGTTAGCTCAGGTCACTGCACTGCTCTCCCAGCCAATGGGGAACATTTTGTTCTTCATTGACTGGGACAGTGACTATGGTATGGATTACGCCGGACCTGGAATTGATTGTTCTTTTCCATAAATTGGTGAAAGAGGGAATGTTTTGGGGAGTGTTTCTTCAAATAAAACTTTTTTTGTTGTCTATTTTTTATTTCTTACTGACTGGGTTGGTAATGTCGGGTATCTGATAGACGCTTGACATCACTAACCCCAGGGCCTGATGCCAGGTGACATTACACATCTGGCATCAACCCCATATATTACCCTGTTTGCCACCGCACCAGGCCAACGGGATGAGTTGGGGCGAAGCACCAGGATTGGCACATCTAATGGATGCGCCACTTCTGGGGCGGCGGTGGCCTGCTATTTTTAGGCTGGGGAGTTGTCCAATAACAGTGGTCCTCCCTAGTCTGAGAATACCA
This sequence comes from Anomaloglossus baeobatrachus, assembly GCF_048569485.1. Lineage (NCBI taxonomy): Eukaryota > Metazoa > Chordata > Amphibia > Anura > Aromobatidae > Anomaloglossus > Anomaloglossus baeobatrachus. Next base: position 426,162,015 of record NC_134358.1, read on the forward strand.
GACCACAGCTGTCCGCTTAACCTTGGCTGGTGATCCAATTTGGGGGGGACGTTTTTAGTTTTAAATTATTTATTTAATGTAAAATAACAGCATGGGGTGCCCTCTGTTTTGGATTACCAGCCAAGGTGAAGCTGCCAGCTGTGGTCTGCAGGCTGCAGCCGTCTGTTTTACCCTAGCTGGCTACAAAAGATAGGGGGGATCCCACGTCATACGTTTTTCCCGCGGTTTTGGTGCGGTAATCTTCAACTCCCAGAAGTTTCTCAAGAAATTTTCTTGAGAAAAATCACTTTTCTAGTGCGCACATAGCCTTTAACAGGAATCTGTTACCTTTATTAGCACACTATTTGCAACACATCCGTCACATGACGAACTGTGACGGATGCCTCACAACAAGTGTGAAAGCAGCTTTTTGGGTAATTTCCAACACTGAAAGTTATCTAGAGGACAAGTGATAACTTTCTAATTGCAGGGGTTCTGACCATTGAAACTCCTATCAATCTTGGAAAACGGGGTTCAGACATTACCTCTCAGTGTAAAGCAGGGGCTGCTCTGTATTTCAAAACCCACAGATCTGCTAGGTCAACAATGGATGGAGGTTGTGTCACATGACTGCTGCCATTTTGAGCCCTATGGATGTGGACACTGTGGCCATCCACCATTTACAAAGCTGATAAGACTGCTTAATTGCATTTTTAGTAATCTCTTGAGCAAAGCTTCTAAGTTGCATGATACTTCGTACATTTTAACATTTTTACATAAAATCGGTTTTGACTCCTTTAGGCCATGTGCATACACTGCATTTTTTATGAGATTTCAGGTGCAGATATGTTACAATCTGCATGTCTGTCCCTCTGTCAGCAAAGTCAATGATAATTCTGAAGTGTAATGCACATGTTGAGCATTTTCTTCTTGTAGATTTAGTGCCGAAAATAATCTGCAGTATGTCAAATCTTGGTGTGTTTTTTCCTGCATTTTTGAGCACTTCCACCCAAACTTATGAAAAATCGACTGGCAAAAAACATGGCAAAAATGCACAGCATGTTTGGTGCGTTTTTCTACCATAAGATGCAGATTTGGTGAAGAAAATTTCTGCAGTAAATACTTAGCGTGCTCACATAGCCTAAAATGTTGGCCAAGTTATGTGAAACTCTGGAAAGAGTCAGTTGCATGTCTAAAACAAATAATACTCACACTTCGTTCCAGTGCTGCGTTTCTGCTGGTATATTATGCACACAAATCACTGGCCACAGTAGTTTTGGGCTATATCCCTCTCACGCCAGAGATAGGCTGCAGACATTACACATATATGGTATATATAGGTCATGAGTTTATGGGCAGTAACTAGAGATGAGCGAACCTGAGGTTTGTAACGAACACACACCTTACCAAAAAATAGAGTTCGAAGATCGGGTGCTTCACGTATACAAATCACTTGCACGAGCATCGTCGTGTTCAGGTATGCTTGGTCCTCAGCCCAGTGTGAACTGTTTGAAGTTTTTTGAGTGGCTCGCACTGAAGGGAACAATAGCGTGACCGGATGTAGTGTCGTCTCCCCCCCCCAAAAAAAAAGGAAAAACCCCATCCACCCCGAAGTGATCTGTTTATGGATAACTACAAGTGGACGGAGACACAAACTGCCCAATTAGTGAATTTGATTGGGGTTTGGGTCAAGTCTGGGACCCAAACCAAGCTTTTTCAAAAGTCTGTCTGCACCTGCCGAAGCCAACTTCCATAGGTCCTCTCATCTCTAGCTGTAACGTCTGCAGCCAATGTAAACCGTGTGACCAGTGTAGAACAGCAGAGACCTAGTATGCATCTGTGTGAACAAAGTAGTTGTCTCACTGCAGTGCTGCACAAAACAGGGATCAATCCTTTTAGCTGAGTATTTTGTTGGGGATGGACATATTCTTAATTCCCATTTTTGTCAAAAATACAGATACAGACTAACAACAGGCTCTCAATTTTTTTTTTCAAACAATTTTTATTGTTTTACAAATTTTGTACAAAACCATAGCAAAAGAAGTAGGATTACCAAAAAAACGTACATTCATCGCCAGAATATGTCAAAGAAGAAGATAAAACCCCAACTTAATATCCCAAACTATTTTTTGATTTGCAATGATATACAATGAGTCAGTATTAGAAAGTCCAAATGTAACACATGCAAAACAAACCCCTGAACCCCTTTGTCATTCTCTAATATTTCCAATATCGATGTCGAGCCTTGTTATTGCCGTGGCGTCTCTCCTTCGCCCTTCCCTCGAGTTCCCGCTAGTTAAACCTTAATTTTCCTAAACTACCCTGGATTTCATTTAGAAGGTACCACTCCGTATGCCTGAAAGGTGTCACCAACTTATTATTTCTTCCCGTGTGAAATGAGTTTCTATAAAGGTTTTCCATCTCCCAAAGAACTTGGTAGTCTTATTGTCTTTGTCCCTTTCTGCTTCTAGTGTCTCCAACCTCAAAAGGTTATGTAGTTCGCCAATGACTTCCCTTGTAGATAGGGCCTCCTCCTGTATCCAGTGCCTTAAGATGCATCTTTTAGCTATCATGGCTGTGTCATGTGATTGCAAATGCCTTTTTGTCCTGAGTGTTCAGTCCCCCTCTAACTCCGCCCTCAAAGACGTGAAAAATCCACACCATTAACTCTGATTTGCAAAAAATTTTCCATGTTGTCTGAACCAAAGGTTATCAATTTTAAAGATACCCCCTCTAATTTAAAACACAATGTAGAAACAGACAAAATCCAAACAAAATAGAACAATAAATAAAAGGGGTATTACAAAAACAAGAAGTTATGACCTATCCTGTGGGTAGATGGTACATTGATATAACTAATAGTCTCTCACTCAGGAAGGAGATCCAATTAAGATTAGGTATAGCTAGAATAATAGTGCATATGCAGTGCCATAAGAAATGATAATCTACTGAAGGTGCATATAACTTAAATACCTTAAGGACAGGGCAATTTTTCATTTCTTTGCTTTCATTTCCCTTATTCCAAGAGTCATAACTTTTTTTAATTTTCTGTCAACATAAGCAGTGTGAAGGCGTGGTTTCTTGTGGGACAAGTTGTATTTTTGAATGACACCATCAATTTTACTATCCAATGTACTTGAAGGAGAGAAAAAAATTCCAAGTCTGGCAAAAAGAAAAAAAAAAAGTGCAATTCCACAATTTCTGTATTTACGGCTTTCATTTTACAGTCAACATTACCTGGCAGTATGATTTTCCAGGTCAGCATGAATATGGAGATACCAAACCTGAATAGTTTTTGTTTTGCATGGTAGAAACTTTTTTTTTAAAATTTGTAAAAAAAAAAAAAAAAAAATTGCTTCTGACGTCATTTTCCATGAGCCGTAAGGTGTTAAATCTTTGGGATATTGAGCTGTTTGTTATTTTTTTTGCCAAAAGCTGCTGTTTTTATTTATATCTTCTGGTGGTAGATATGATGTTCTGTTCCTCAGTTATTACATTTTTTTTGTGCTCTTGCGGTGAATGAAATAGCGAAATTCAAGCATTTTTCCCCCTCATTCCGCTGTTTACTGATCAGATTAATTTATTTTATAATTTAATAAATTGGACTTTTACAAACACAATAATATTAAATAGGTGTACTTCTTATTTTTCTACTTTTAACAGATGAAAAGGTGGGGAACTTGAACTTTTAAACTTGAAACTTGAAGGATTTGAACCTGCAATCATTCAATCGCTTGTGCGATATACAGCAGTGCCACAGTATTGCTGTACATAGCAAAAATCATAATCTCCTAAGAACTCTGGCTTTCACAGGAGTGCCATTATGACAAGGGTCTTCAGCAGACCTGAACGTCAAAGCAACCCAATGGCTCCCTGCCCTCGCATCACAAGAGTGCCGAAGAGCGGTTTTAACGGCCAAAGCCCCCGCCAGCGAGCTGTAATGCCTCGGTCATAGATTGATAGTGGCATTTAACAGGTTAGTAGTCGTGGGTAGCACTATTAAAGGCAGATGATGGCTGAATATCTGTTAATAGCTGTTAAAGATCTACTGGTTTTGGCTTGCAAGCCCCCATCAAAGTCAGGAAGCTGGCGTATGACATATTCAGAACGTCATAGGTCGTTAAAAGGTTAATATACCACCTTTGTCATAAGTCTGATTATGCAGTTTCTGATATGCTAGATCTATCCTTGTCAACTGTCTGCTATTATTGTGAAATGTAAGAATTTAAAAGTAACAACATATAAGCTATAATGTAGTAGACAATGCAAACTCAGAGGGGACATTGGATGCTGATGCGTTACTATGTATTTACCAAAAAAAGAAACTTACTTCATTTTGGGGGTAAAAACAAGAATAATTGGGCTCCTAATAACATGTGCATTTGTAGAAATCTTTCTAATATAGGAATTACCACTTTAATATGTGTATTCTAGATGTTGAAGTAGTTTCAGCTGTATTTAGTTGTGGTGTGTTCAAAACTGGAAAGATGCTAAATCCTTGTCATTATTAGGAATAAAGACAGTAGTTCATAATAAACAAATCCAATTCATTCATACATCTCTTCTGTTTTTCACACCCTTTGGCTATATTGCTGCATTGACAAATATTTTGCTGGACATTTTCATGTTTTGGTTGCATAGTAGTATGCTATACAATGCTAGAATCAAAAACAAAATATAATTTACATTTAGATTAATCTGCTATAACAAATATATAAGTAAAGGTACTTTTATTTTCTCTAGATAGTATAAAATAAAAATAAAATAAATTATATTTTGGGAATTTAGTAAGGAAGGTATTTTATACACCAGTCCTAAAAGTTCACTAGAGTAAGAAACATCAAATTTTTCATGAAGAGTACCTCATGACTTTTTCTGCGCCCCCCGGGCACATTCCCGGGATCCGCAGTGCTCGAGTAGCAGCTACACTTTTGGCGGCAGCTTGCCCTTTAATTCCCACTGTGTGATGCAAGGAAGTGCAAACCCACTAAGTAGATGCTAGAATGTACGGGCTCCTTTCAGATCCTGATAGCAGTCCGCACATTGTAACAGACTTAGGGGTGCTTCACACACAGCGAGCTCACTGCCGAGATCGCTGCTGAGTCACGCTTTTGGTGACGCAGCAGTGACCTCATTAGCGATCTCGCTGTGTGTGACAATGAGCAGCGATCTGGCCCCTGCTGCGAGATCGCTGCTCGTTACACACAGCCCTGGTTCGTTTTCTTCAAAGGCGCTCTCCCACTGTGACACACAGATCGCTGTGTGTGACAGCGAGAGAGCGACAAATGAAGCGAGCAGGGAGCAGGAGCCGGCGTCTGACAGCTGAGGTAAGCTTGTAACCAAGATAAACATCGGGTAACCAAGGTGGTTACCCGATATTTACCTTAGTTACCAGCCTCTGCAGCTCTCACGCTGCCTGTGCTGCCGGCTCCGGCTCTCTGCACATGTAGCTGCTGTACACATCGGGTTAATTAACCCGATGTGTACAGCAGCTAGGAGAGCAAGGAGCCAGCGCTAAGCAGTGTGCGCGGCTCCCTGCTCTCTGCACATGTAGCTGCATTACACATCGGGTTAATTAACCCGATGTGTACTGTAGCTAGGAGAGCAAGGAGCCAGCGCTCAGTGTGCGCGGCTCCCTGCTCCCTGCACACACAGCTAAGCGGTGTGCGCTGGTAACTAATGTAAACATCGGATAACCATACCCGATGTTTACCTTAGTTACCAGTCTCCGCAGCTTCCAGACGGCGGCTCCATGCAAGCGCAGCGTCGCTTGCACGTCGATGCTGGCTGGGGGCTGTTCACTGGTGAGATCTGCCTGTTTGACAGCTCACCAGCGACCATGTAGCGATGCAGCAGCGATCCTGACCAGGTCAGATCGCTGGTCGGATCGCTGCTGCATCGCTAAGTGTGAAGGTACCCTTACTGTGAAGATGCTAGAATGTACAGGCTCCTTCCGGGACCTGACTGCAGCCCGTACATTCTAGGCTCAACCCTGGCCTGTGCTGTCCATGCTGCCTCCTAGTGCTCTCCGTTCTGCCTCCTAGTGCTGTCCGTGGTGCCACCTAGTGCTATCCATGCTGTCACCTAGTGCTGTTTTTGCTGCCACCTAGTGCTGTCTTTGCAGTCGCCAGTGCTGTCCGTGCCCCAGCATCTCCTGTGATGTATACGCCCCTCCTGTTATGTATACACTTCCAGTCCCTCCTGTGATATATATGCATCAGCCCCTCCTGGGATGTGTATGCCCCAGCCCCTCCTGGGATGTGTATGCCCCAGCCTCTCCTGGGATGTGTATGCCCCAGTCTCTCCTGGGATGTATACAGTTAGGTCCAGAAATATTTGGACAGTGACACAAGTTTTGTTATTTTAGCTGTTTACAAAAACATGTTCAGAAATACAATTATATATATAATATGGGCTGAAAGTGCACACTCCCAGCTGCAATATGAGCGTTTTCACATCCAAATCGGAGAAAGGGTTTAGGAATCATAGCTCTGTAATGCATAGCCTCCTCTTTTTCAAGGGACCAAAAGTAATTGGACAAGGGCCTCTAAGGGCTGCAATTAACTCTGAAGGCGTCTCCCTCGTTAACCTGTAATCAATGAAGTAGTTAAAAGGTCTGGGGTTGATTACAGGTGTGTGGTTTTGCATTTGGAAGCTGTTGCTGTGACCAGACAACATGCGGTCTAAGGAACTCTCAACTGAGGTGAAGCAGAACATCCTGAGGCTGAAAAAAAAGAAAAAATCCATCAGAGAGATAGCAGACATGCTTGGAGTAGCAAAATCAACAGTCGGGTACATTCTGAGAAAAAAGGAATTGACTGGTGAGCTTGGGAACTCAAAAAGGCCTGGGCGTCCACGGATGACAACAGTGGTGGATGATCGCCGCATACTTTCTTTGGTGAAGAAGAACCCGTTCACAACATCAACTGAAGTCCAGAACACTCTCAGTGAAGTAGGTGTATCTGTCTCTAAGTCAACAGTAAAGAGAAGACTCCATGAAAGTAAATACAAAGGGTTCACATCTAGATGCAAACCATTCATCAATTCCAAAAATAGACAGGCCAGAGTTAAATTTGCTGAAAAACCCCTCATGAAGCCAGCTCAGTTCTGGAAAAGTATTCTATGGACAGATGAGACAAAGATCAACCTGTACCAGAATGATGGGAAGAAAAAAGTTTGGAGAAGAAAGGGAATGGCACATGATCCAAGGCTCACCACATCCTCTGTAAAACATGGTGGAGGCAACGTGATGGCATGGGCATGCATGGCTTTCAATGGCACTGGGTCACTTGTTTTTATTGATGACATAACAGCAGACAAGAGTAGCCGGATGAATTCTGAAGTGTACCGGGATATACTTTCAGCCCAGATTCAGCCAAATGCCGCAAAGTTGATCGGACGGCGCTTCATAGTACAGATGGACAATGACCCCAAGCATACAGCCAAAGCTACCCAGGAGTTCATGAGTGCAAAAAAGGGGAACATTCTGCAATGGCCAAGTCAATCACTAGATCTTAACCCAATTGAGCATGCATTTCAATTGCTCAAATCCAGACTTAAGACGGAAAGACCCACAAACAAGCAAGACCTGAAGGCTGCTGCTGTAAAGCCCTGGCAAAGCATTAAGAAGGAGGAAACCCAGCGTTTGGTGATGTCCATGGGTTCCAGACTTAAGGCAGTGATTGCCTCCAAAGGATTCGCAACAAAATATTGAAAATAAAAATATTTTGTTTGGGTTTGGTTTATTTGTCCAATTACTTTTGACCTCCTAAAATGTGGAGTGTTTGTAAAGAAATGTGTACAATTCCTACAATTTCTATCAGATATTTTTGTTCAAACCTTCATTCAAATTAAACGTTACAATCTGCACTTGAATTCTGTTGTAGAGGTTTCATTTCAAATCCAATGTGGTGGCATGCAGAGCCCAACTCGCGAAAATTGTGTCACTGTCCAAATATTTCTGGACCTAACTGTATGCCCCAGCCTCTCCTGGGATGTATATGCCCAAGCCCCTCCTGCGATGTGTACCCCCAGTGTCTCTTGTGAGAAACAACATGATCAATATCACCAAACATCACAACCACAACAAAGAGAAGTAGCTCCAGCCACCACATTAGGGGTGAGTTAATTAATTGTTTGACAAAATATAGCTGGGTGGTTTTCAAACTGATAATTTGGTGCGGCCCCCGAAAGTCGGTAGAAAATCAAAATGGCCCCCGGCAGTAAAAAGGTTTCCCACTCCTGCTTTAAAGGGTGGTCCGCTACTCTGCAATAGTGGCCACATCTCTATAAAACTGATGGTGTAGGCTTTTTTTTTTAAATACCTTGTTCAGCCAATTCTCCCTTTGAGAGGCGATACTGTGGTCTGCTCACCCCATGAAGTGACCCCCGGCTCCCCCGGGCTCCATGACCTCTGAGATCCGGTGATGTCATGTAAACTTCCAGTTGACTCGACATCACTGAGCCCGGCCCTAGTCTTCCTGAGTGACTGGGCTGTGGGTGGCCTTTGGATAACTGAATCACTAGAACTAAGGTTGGTAAAGAATTGGTTTTTTTTCTAAAGAGGTCACTGAACTCTAGTGTGTCGTAACAGCATGCCAAAGTTGCAACAAGTCAGTTGGTGAAATTCCTTCCCTCCTAAATATTTGGCAATCAAATGTGAGTGATATTATTGAAAAGAGGAAGCATTTAGGAATCACAGTAACTCAGCCACACAGTGCAGTTACAGAGAAGGATTGCCAAGTGCGGAGGTGCATAGTACTTAGAGTGTGGGTTTGGTGAATGCCAGGAAAACATTGTCAGACTGCAGAATGTGTCAGCTGTAAAGTATAGTGAAGGAGGTACAATGCTATGGAGTTTTTTCAGCAGTTGGACTAATCCGTTCAGTTTTAGTTGAGAGAAATACTTATGCATAAGAAATTTTGGGAAATTGTATGCTTCCAATATTGTGGGAACAGTTTGAAGAAGGACCATTTCTGTTCCATTTCTTTTCCAGTAGCACTGCGCAACAGTTCACAAAGGAAAATCCATTAAACTATCGCTGAGCGATTCTGGTGTGGAAAAATTTGACTGGCTCAGACAGAGCCCTGACCTCAACTCCAATGAATGTACATCTTTAGGATGAACAAGAACGAAGACTGCAGGTCAAGCACTCTCATCCAGCATAATTTTAGGACCTCAGAAATGATCTTCTGGATGAATGGGCAAACAATCCCACAGATACAAACCGATTTTGTAGAAAGACCTCTCAGAAGAGTGAAAGTGGTTTTAGTTGAAAACAATGCCTATGTATTTAGAATCGGAGGTCATCCTATGTAGTTTCCCAAATACTTTCAGCCACATAGTGTATGATTTATATAGGTGAATGGAAAATGAAAATAACAGATAAAGCGACCTCATCACTAAATTACTTTATAAAAGAAGAATAAAATTGCATATTTGTAAAGAAACATATATCGTAAATAAAAAAAAATCCACTATGCCTGACAGACCTACATAAAAGGATATTATATTATTTCCAATTTAATATTTAAGTCAGCTATTGAAGTGTTCTTTTTAGCTTCTACTGCTAGCTTCTCCTACAACACATCAAGTGCTCAGTGTAAAATAATTCTAATTTATGATTACCCTTATTGCTAATCAATGCCAATTTACAGTACCTAATAAAGATTAGGAAGAAAGTGGTAAATAATCTTCCTGGCCTGTCTGCGCATAGCTCACAAAACAGAATAAGCAACACTTCAAAACCGATAACATTTGCTAAATGTTTGTTTCCTGTTTTCACAGATTTTTACAGACCTTGGAGAAGTACTTCTAACACACTATTTTTTACAGTTGTCGCACACTGAATATTGAGCTGTTAGCATGCAGATCATCAGCAATAAAGAAAATATAATTAGGTCTAAGTTGATCTGGACTATAAGCAATGTAACGGTAGTGCTCTCATTAAAAAGAAGACATTTTATCAGCAAATGAAATCATATTTTTTTCGTATATATAACTATACACTGCTCAGATAATTTGTGAGATTTTTATCACAGCAACTCATGATTTAACTCCCTCATGTGCCTGTTGCCAACAATGTTTAGGCATGATCCTGACGAGACAGCAAATTGTATTCTAGGGATCCCCTCACAAACCCGAATCATGACATCAGTAAGCTCTCGGTGCTATTTACTGGTTTTGGATGAACAGATACATTAATGTCCCACAAATTCTTAATTAGATTCACCTCTGGGGAACATGAGAGCAAGTCAATGACATCAATACTTTCATCATCCAAGAACTTCCTACTCACTTTGACATATGGAACCAACTGCAATAGCTCTTGTGATATTATAGCAGTATATAGCAGCAGTCAAGGTACCTTTAGCAGTGCAACGCTCCAAGGTTATGTCTCCGTAGACCATCACTAACCCACCACCAAACCAGTTAAGTTGTATGATGTTGCAGGCAGCATAAGGCTTACCATGGCATCTCCAGACTCTTCACAGATGAAGTCATATGAACAAATCTGAAAGAAGGAGATACCGATGGCAGATCAACCAATTCTGGTGACTGCTGGCAAATGCCAATTGAGGTGCACAGTGTTAAAATATCAGCACAAGTCCCAGTGCAAGCTGTTGAACCCTCATGGAGACTGTTTCTTAAGGTACCGTCACACTAAGCAACATCGCTAGCAACATCGCTAGCAACATCGCTACTTTTGCACAACTTGCTAGCGATGTTGCTTAGTGTGACATCCAGCAACAACCTGGCCCCTGCTGTGAGGTCGTTGGTTGTTGCTGAATGTCCTGGACCATTTTTTAGTTGTTGCTCTCCCGCTGTGAAGCGCTCATCGCTGTGTGTGACAGCGACAGAGCAACAACTGAATGTGCAGTGAGCAGGAGCCGGCTTCTGTGGACGCTGGTAACCACGGTAAACAGCGGGTAACCAAGGAGCCCTTTCCTTGGTTACCCAATATTTACCTTCGTTACCAGCGTCCGCCGCTCTCAGCTGTCAGTGCCGGCTCCCTACTCTCTGCACACGTAGTCGGACTACACATCGGGTAATTAACCCGATGTGTACTGTGGCTATGTGTGCAGGGAACAGGGAGCTGGCACTGGCAGTGTGAGAGCGGCGGACGCTGGTAACGAAGGTAAATATCGGGTAACCAAGGGAAGGGCTTCTTGGTTACCCGATGTTTACCGTGGTTACCAGCGTCCGCAGAAGCCGGCTCCCTGCTGCCTGCACACGTAGCAGAGTACACAACGGGTAATTAACCCGATGTGTACTGTGGCTAGGAGTGCAGGGAGCCAGCGCTAAGTGGTGTGCGCTGGTAACCAAGGTAAATATCAGGTTGGTTACCCAATATTTACCTTAGTTACCAAGCGCAGCATGCTTCCACGTGTAGCGACGCTCCAGTGATCCCTGCCAGGTCAGGTTGCTGGTGGGATCGCTGGAGCGTCGCTTAGTGTGACATCTCACCAGCGACCTCCTAGCAACTTACTAGCGATCCCTATCAGGTTGTATCATTGTTGGGATCGCTGGTAAGTTGTTTAGTGTGACTGGGCCTTTAAAGTTTGGTCAGAAACATTCACACCAGTAGCTAACTGGAGGTCATTTTAAAGGACTCTGGCAGTGATCCTCAACCACCTCCACACAAAATGCAGTAGATACCAATGATGCTGGGTTAATGCACTTCCATGTCTCTGTCAGGCTATCCTCTTAGGCTAAGTTCACACATCCGTTTTTTCCATCTCAGATTGTGTAAAAGCTGATGGGACGGATCCGGTAAAAAAAACGGATTTTTTTTTATGCTTAGAGAGAGAGAAAGACCCCATCATCACCGCACAAACACCGGCACTACGGCCCCCACCATCACCGCACACGCAGGCACTACCGCACGCATCATCACGGCACACGCAGGCACTACCACGCACATCTTCACCGCACACGCAGGCAATACTGAACGCATCATCACCGCACACGCAGGCACTACCGCACGCATCATCACCGCACACGCAGGCACTACCGCACGCATCATCACCGCACACGCAGGGACTGCCGCACCCATCATCACCGCACACGCAGGCACTACTGAACGCATCATCATCGCACACACTGGCACTACCACATGCATCATAACCACACACGCAGGCACTACCGCATGCATTATCACCGCACAAACACTGGCACTACTGCACGCATCAACACCGCACATACTTCGGCACTACCGCATATACACCAGTATTACTGCACACATCATCACCGCACACACAGGCACTATCGCACGCATCATCACCGCACACACAGGCACTACCGCACGCATCATCACCACACACGCAGGCACTACCGCACACATCATCACCGCACATGCTGGCACTACCGCACCCATCATCACCGCACACACAGGCACTACCACACGCATCATCACCGCACACGCAGGCACTACCACACGCATCATCACCGCACAAACATCGGCACTACCGCACGCATCATCACTTAATACGCAGGCAATACAGCCCCCATCACCACCGCACACGCCCCGGCACTACCTCAGAGACATCACCGCTGACAGCACGACTCCCTTTAATTGCTGTGTGGAGCTCCCAGGAGTGGTCGTGTTCTACTGCCGCTCCTGTCAGCTTCATGTAGTAGAGCTGAAATCATCGTGGGACCACTGTGGATTACGTTGGACCTGGAGGGGTGTTTGGGGATTTTAATAAAATGGCTAAAGAGGGTATTTTTTTGTCTTTTATTCCAAATAAAGTATTTTTTGGGTGTATGTGTTTATTTACTTTCACTTACAGGTTATTCATTGGGGGTGTCTCATAGATGTCTGGCATGATTACCCCTTATTACCCAGATTGCCACAGTACCAGGGCAATTCGGGATAAGCCGGGTAGAGTCCCGAGACTGTCGCATCTAATGGATGCGGCAATTCCGGGCAGCTGCTGGCTGATATTTTTAGGCTGGGGGGCTCCCCATAACGTGGGGCTCCCCATCCTGAGAATACCAGCCTTCAGCCGTGTGGCTTTATCTTGGCTGTTATCAAAATTGGGGGGGACCGCACGCCGTTTTTTTTTTAAATCATTTATTTTACTGCAAGATATAGACCCGCCCACCGGCGGCTGTGATTGGTTGCAGTGAGACAGCCGTCACTCAGCGTGGGGGCGTGTCTGACTGCAACCAATCATAGGCGTCGGGGGGCGGGGGAAGCAGTGAATACGAGATTGAATAATGGGCGGCCAGCATTTTCAAATCCGGGGAAGCTGCCAGAGCTTTGTGACAGTGGTGCAGCGCCGCGCCGGTGATCGGTGAGTGGGTGAGAATGAGTGAATGAGTCAGTGAGTAAGTGAGCGAGTCAGTGAGTGAGTGAGTGATTGATTTTCTGACAAGCAATGAATTTATATCACTTCTGGGCATGCTCAGAAGTAAAAACCCAGAACCGGTACATGCTTCCGGCGTTTGCCGCATGCCACCGGATTCGGCGCGCATACTTTTATTATGCGCCATGCCGCACAGCGCCGCACCTGGCGCTATGCAGTTTTTTGCTGCTGGCAAAAAACGTTCCTCTCTGCGTCCTGTGCGGCCGCCGGAGTGATGATTTTTGCCGCATCCGGCAAAAACCGGATCAAACGCAAGTACAAGAGGCACAATCCGGCACTAATAAAAGTCTATGAGGAAAAACCGCACCCGGCGGCAAAAATAAACGGATGCGTTTTTCCCGCAAAGCGCCGGATTGTGCCGCACAGCAAAAACCTGATGTGTGAACATACCCTGATCATGGCTCATGTCCTGGAATGTGATCCATATTCTGGAGACTGTGCTATGAGACATACTAAATTTTCCTGCAGAAACATGAGTGTGCTATTCTGGAAGAGATGGACTACCAGTGCAACTTGAATGTGCTGCAGGTAATGTATTATGCTACATTGGGAGAACTACACTAGAATAATGCAAAATTACAGAAGAATCAGTCAGGAATTGATAAAAAGAGAGTAGGGCGGTACGGTGGCTCAGTGGTTAGCACTGCAGCCTTGCAGCGCTGAGATCCTGGGTTCAAATCCCACCAAGGACACCATCTGCAAGGAGTTTGTAGGTTTTCTCCGTGTTTGCGTGGGTTTCCTCCGGGGTCTCCGGTTTCCTCCCACACTCCAAAGACCTACAGTTAGGGACTCTAGATTGTGAGCCCCAATGGGGACAGTGTTGCCAATGTATGTAAAGCGCTGTGGATTTAATAGCGCTATATAAATGAATAAAATTATTATTAATTATTAATTGTCTGTGGCTACTAAATACAATATCATTCTATTTCTGGGTGATTGTACTCTTGTTTACTCTCCAGAGATAGTTTCATAATGTTCACGAAAGCAGGTGAAATTGTTTCACAATTGATTATGCTTCCTACATTGTGTTATGCACCTGTTTGGGCTCCATGGTGGGTCTTTGCTTTGTTTCCCTATCACAGCTACCTTTTTGACATAAGGGTCTCCTGTTCTTGAGAGTCTTGTGAAAGGTTTAGGATCTGAGTATCACATTGCCTTGTGAGACTCTGGGTTTTAAACGTAGTTGCTTTCTTTGGGTGCAGCAAGGGCTAATGACGCTTTCCTTTCTGGTAGATCCTTGTTAATCCTATCTCAGGTGCAGCCGGTTTGTGACCACTCACCTTCATCTTAAATAGTCACATATTCCATTCCCTGATGCCGGTTTTAGAGACTCATTCCCAACTGACCACCCTGGAGGAAGGAAATTTCTTATAGCTGCTTAAGTCCTGTTGCCTGCAGCCCTAGTGTCTGGCTGCAGCTTTGAAGTTGAAGTATATCCATTTTGTCTCTGTTCCCCTTTCTGTCTACCTTCCAGTGTGTCAGACTAGTGTAGAGATGAAGTATAGTGCACTCACGGGCTTTGCACTAGCTAGGGTGAGTGGAGGGACAGATAGGGACTAGGCACATGACAGCGATGAGGGGAAGGACTAATGTAGGGACGTTAGGGGAGCTCAGGATTCAGACACAGGTTAGTGTCAGGAGGTGTCCTGATTCCCGCACCCTAACATCAGGGCCTTCCTCTCCCTTTCTATCCCCAAATGTACCTGTGTTGCGCCGTGTGTCTCCTTGCCCAAGCGTGACACTTTTCCTGAGCTCCAAGTTGGGTTTCACAAGTTGCCTGACGAGATCCAATGGCAACATCACCCAAGGTCGACTTTGACACTCCTGTGTCTTTGTATAAATAAGCTTTGTGATCAGTTATCTCGGGCCATGGAGCATCACCAAATCTCTCAGCTGGCAATTATCTCAGCAAACTTGTGTTTGTTTTTACAATCTGCATTTGACAAACCTTCATCAGCTGTAAACATAATGTCAGAATGTATTATCTCTATAAACAATGGTGCCTGTTCATCTCTTATGTCATGCCTCGGGAATCGATTTGGCGACCCTGTGCTATGTGATCGGCTTTCTTATCCACTAAGCCACACAAGGTTCTGTCCCTGTGCTAAAACAGCATCTTACAATCTGCATAAAAAAACAACAACAAATATAGGGAAAAAGACTTAGGGTACCTTCACACTTAGCGATGCAGCAGCGATCCGACCAGCGATCTGACCTGGTCAGGATCGCTGCTGCATCGCTACATGGTCGCTGGTGAGCTGTCAAACAGGCAGATCTCACCAGCGACCAGTGAACAGCCCCCAGCC
Source organism: Anomaloglossus baeobatrachus (assembly GCF_048569485.1). Classification (NCBI taxonomy): domain Eukaryota; kingdom Metazoa; phylum Chordata; class Amphibia; order Anura; family Aromobatidae; genus Anomaloglossus; species Anomaloglossus baeobatrachus. The sequence continues at coordinate 426,177,670 of NC_134358.1, forward strand.
AGCAGCGACGTGCAAGCGACGCTGCGCTTGCACGGAGCTGCCGTCTGGAAGCTGCGGAGACTGGTAACTAAGGTAAACATCGGGTATGGTTACCCGATGTTTACATTAGTTACCAGCGCACAGCTGTGTGTGCAGGGAGCAGGGAGCCGCGCACACTGAGCGCTGGCTCCTTGCTCTCCTACCATAGCTACAGTACACATCGGGTTAATTAACCTGATGTGTAATGCAGCTACATGTGCAGAGAGCAGGGAGCCGCGCACACTGCTTAGCGCTGGCTACTTGCTCTCCTAGCTGCTGTACACATCGGGTTAATTAACCCGATGTGTACAGCAGCTACATGTGCAGAGAGCCGGAGCCGGCAGCACAGGCAGCGTGAGAGCTGCAGAGGCTCGTAACTAAGGTAAATATCGGGTAACCACCTTAGTTACCCGATGTTTATCTTGGATACAGCTTACCTCAGCTGTCAGATGCCGGCTCCTGCTCGCTTCATTTGTCGCTCTCTCGCTGTCACACACAGCGATCTGTGTGTCACAGCGGGGAGAGCGGCTTTGAAGAAAACGAACCAGGGCTGTGTGTAACGAGCAGCGATCTCGCAGCAGGGGCCAGATCGCTGCTCATTGTCACACACAGCGAGATCGCTAATGAGGTCACTGCTGCGTCACAAAAAGCGTGACTCAGCAGCGATCTCGGCAGTGAGCTCGCTGTGTGTGAAGCACCCCTTACAAAAAAAGCAAAAATGCAATAATCAGATAAGATTGTTATTATATGGTGTGGTGCAGACAACTATAAATAAAAAGCAGCGAAATAAAATGCAGGATTTACACTACGTATGAATATAGTATCAGCGTTACATTTTTATAAACATTTTTAGTTTAGTTGAGTTTAATGGATAAAAAAATAATTTTAATTTTTCTTTACACCATTATTATTTGCTGATTTGTGATGTTTATTTTTAAAGCACATTATAAATATAATTGTTATGGTTTTATCGCAATTTATATGAACAAAAAAAATCTCTGACTTTTATTTTACTGACTTTAGAATATAAGTACATAGAAATGGCACTGGTGTATGCTCCTGTAGAAAAGAAGAATACAATGTACATTTAAGTAGAGAAAATAATTTCTGCACTCAACGCTTATAGAAATTGCCCTTACAAAAGTTTTTTAATGATCCCCTAAAAGCTATATGAAACAGCAACTATTATTTATTGATTCTTCTGTATGTCTCCCACATTTGACACTCCAGTCCATTAATTACTACTGAGCAAGCTCTCGTTTTTTCCAACCCTGTTATTTCTTCAACTTTGTGCTGCGTAAATGACTGCCAACTGCGTCTAACACTAAGCCATGTCTAAAAATGAATCTCTAAAAAACTGAACTTCTTGCATTTCTACCATTTACCATCCTATCAATAATTGCACTGGCTTCCCATTTCACTTTGGACTTCAGTTTTAGCTCATCACTTTTCAGGACTATTTACATTGACCGACCAGTAGCCCGTTGCAGCCGCTGATCAGGAAACTTTGATGCCCGTTTACACAAGCAGACCAAATAAACTATTTGCATTGAGCAATCTATAGTCGATAGCTTAGTGAGCATAGGTTGCAATAAAAATTGGGCAAAGATTTCTTTGCTGTGCAAAAGACCATTTCATCCAATGACCAAGAATTTTGCTTGTTCTGTTCATCTTGATATAATTAGCCTGTTTACGCAGCAAGATAATCACGAAACAAGTATTTTTCACAATGCTCACTATGATTATCTTGCAGTGTAAAAGCAGTTGTACCCACAAAGCTCTCAGCTGATCATCTCTGCAAACAAAAATATATCCTTCCTCATCTTTATCATGTTACCTACTGTACACTGTGTGCAGAATTATTAGGCAAATGAGTATTTTCATCACATGATAATTTTTATACATATTGTCCTACTCCAAGGTGTATAGGTTTTAGAGCCAACTACCAATAAGGTATATCAGGTGATGTGCATCTCTGTAATGAGGAGGAGTGTGGTGTAATGAGATCAACACCCTATACAAGGTGTGCTGAATTATTAGGCAACTTCCTTTCCTTTGGCAAAATGGGTTAGAAGAGAGATTTGACGTGCTCTGAAAAGTCCAAAATTGTGAGATGTCTTGCAGAGAGATGCAGCAGTCTTGAAATTGCCAAACTTTTGAAGCGTGATCACCAAACAATAGAGCATTTCATGGAAAATAGCCAACAGGGTCGCAAGAAGTGTGTTGGGCAAAAAAGGCACAAAATAACTGCCCATGAATTGAGGAAAATCAAGCATGAAGCTGCCAAGATGCCATTTGCCACCAGTTTGGCCATATTTCAGAGCTGCAACGTTACTGGAGTATAAAAAAGCACAAGGTGTGCTATACTCAGGGACATAGCCAAGATATGGAAGGCTGAAAAACGACCACCTTTGAACATGGCTGGGCCAAGAAATATCTTAAGACTGATTTTCAAAGGTTTTATGGACTGATGAAATGAGAGCGACTCTTGATGGGCCAGAGGATGGATCAGTGAAGGGCAGAGAGTTCCACTCCGACTCAGATGCCAGCAAGGTGGAGGTGGGGTACTGGTATGGGCTGGTATCATCAAATATGAACTTGTGGGACCTTTTCGGGTTGAAGATGGGGTAAAGCTCAACTCCCAGACGTACTGCCAGTTTCTGGAAGACAACTTCTTCAAGCAGTGGTACAGGAAGAAGTTGGTATCGTTCAAGAAAAACATGATTTTCATGCAGGACAATGCTCCATCACATGCATCAAACTATTCCACAGCGTGGCTTGCCAGTAAAGGTCTAAAACATGAAAAAATAATGACATGGCCCCCTTGTTCACCTGATCTGAACCCCATAGAGAACCTGTGGTCCCTCATAAAATGTGAGATCTACAGGGAGGGAAAACAGTACACCACTCAGAACAGTGACTGGGAGGCTGTGGTGGCTGCTGCACGCATTGTTGATCGTAAACAGATCAAGCAACTGACAGAATCTATGGATGGTAGGCTGATGAGTGTCATCATAAAGAAAGGTGGCTACCTTGATCACTAATTTTTTGGGGTTTTGTTTTTGCATGTCAGAACGGTGTATTTCTAAATTTTGTGCAGTTATATTGGTTTACCTGGTGAAAATAAACAAGTGAGATGGGAATATATTTGGTTTTTATTGAGTTTCCTAATAATTCTTCACAGTAATAGTTACTTGCAAAAACAGATATCCTCCTAAGATAGCCAAATCTAAAAAAAAAAAACACTCAAACTTCCAAAAATATTAAGCTTTGATATTTAAGAGTCTACTGGGTTGATTGAGAACATAGTTGTTGATCAATAATAAAAAAAATCCTCTAAAATACAACTTGCCTAATAATTCTGCACACGGTGTACTGTATGTTCCCCATGCTGCCAACAATTCAGGACTAACATTTTACATGGGCTAAACCCCCTACTCCAGCCTTCAAGGCTTTTGTTGTGCTGCGCTAGTTCTATGGAATGCTTTATCCCAGACTATTAATGATCAACTCCCAACATCCACAGTTTTAATTGCTCTCTGAAAATGTATCTTTTTTGTCAGACCAATCGAATTTTAGGAAATTATTTTGATCATTTCCTAGGACAATTTTTTTTCCCATATTTCAAGAGTATCCAAATACTTCTTACACCTTCATGTGCCTCATATCTGTGCATACATAGTTAGAGGCTAGTTACTATCTTTTTCAGTTTTATGTGCATTATTTAGTTTAGTACAAAAGAGGTTGAACTTTACCTTGGCTCATCCCTATTTCCTTATAAATTGTAAACTCAGATTGCAACCTTTAAATGCTGCTGTTAGTCGCTGCAGTTACAGGCAGATAACATCTGTGTTAAACAGCCAGCAACCACCGGCTATGATGCGGGCTCAACACCTGAGGCTGTTCCATATACAGTATTTGGTGTACAACATACTAGTATGTCCTAGGTAGGGAAGGGTTGAATATTAGGAGGGAAAACTTTCAAACAGGATTATAGAACCATCCTGACATGGATTTTCAAAGTAAGTGCTTGTTTTTCTCTGAGGTCTAAGAGATATATTAATGTATGCAGTTTGCTTTGTGAAATATGGCGACAGATCTGCTTCAGGTAATATACATTTTCCTTGACACTTTTCATTATTGAAAGAATTAGCTACTATATATTCTGAAATAACGTCACCCTCGTTGGCAAAACCTACATGTAGACCACATTTTAAGAACACTAAAAAGAATGATGACACAACGTCACCCAGATTACATCTGACAACTTAAAATTGAAGGTAAGACAATGTAAGCAAGCATCAGGCTGCCATGGGAAATAGCACTTTCACATGCAACCGCCACAAAGCGAGCGTGAAGATAGCTAGATTTACTTTCATGACAAAAAGAACCTTAGAGTGCAAACCTGGCCACTGGTTTACAATGACGTCTTTAGTACATAGTACAGATATCAACATGTACCTCAAGAAAGATATGAGTGGCATTCCCTTTACATTAAAAGGAACAACATGGCTATACATGCTGAATGACAATTATACTAATTCAAAAAGATGAAATCTCTCTTCCAACAAAAATCACTAACAATGTCTCTCTCGATATTTAATGAAACATGAGATACTAAATGTAAATGCATCCCCACTTCAACAGAAAAACGGTTTAAAGCATGTCAGATATAGTACAGCTTATCCAAAAGAGAAGATGGAAACAATTCTCAGTAAGTAGAAAAAAATAAGAGTAGATATTCAGAATGGATCATTCTATAAAAGAATGGAGATGCTACTTCATGATACACATTTACATTTATATACATTGACAGTTTCAACATTTGCATAGATACAAACATCATAGGAATAATATGCTTAAAGGAAAACCAGCCTATGCCTGAAAAATGAATTTCTTACATCTATCTAGATTTCAAAAAATGTTACCATTTGTCAGGTTATAGTGGAGATTATTTCTCATTTTCACGTGGTTATTATATATTACAAAACTACAATCGAAAAATGTACAATGTCTATCATATGAGATTTGTCTAATACTTAATTTAACCTAGTTACTACACTCCTCTGCTTTATACACTTACCATTTATAGTGGAAAGATATCGGCAATCCAATTCCATTTGCGAAGGACTAAAATCTTACAGTTTTTAATCCCTTAAAGGGAACCTGTCACCAGATTTGGTGACTATAAGCTGTGGCCACCACCAGTGGGCTCTTATATACAGCATTCTAAAATGCTGTATATAAAGCGGGCTTTACACGCTGCGATATATCTAACGAGATGTCGGTGGGGTCACGTCATAAGTGACGCACATCCGGCATCGTTAGTGATATCGTAGCGTGTGACAGCCACGTGTGATGGTGAACGAGCAGAAATACTCACCTTCTCGTTCATCGTTGATACGTCGCTCATTTTCTAAAAATCGAACGTCTGGTTATTCATTGTTCCCGAGGCAGCACACATCGCTCCATGTGACACCCCGGGAATGATGAACTGCAGCTTACCTGCGTCCCGCCGGCAATGCGGAAGGAAGAAGGTGGGTGGGATGTTTACGTCCCACTCATCTCCGCCCCTCCGCCTCTATTGGCCGACCGCTGTGAGACGTCGCTATGACACCAAACGTCCCTCCCCCTTCAGGAAGTGGATGTTCGACGCCCACAGTGAAGTCGTTTGGAAGGTAAGTACGTGTGACAGGGAATTACAGCATTGTGCGACACGGGCAACAAATGGCCCGTGCCGCACAAACAATGGGGGTGGGTGCGATCGCAAATGCGATTGCCCAAAAAATTGTAACGTGTAAAGCGGTCTGTGTCATCCTTCTTCTGAAGCTGGGGTGCATGAGGCGTCCTACATCATCCACAGTCGCCGGCATTAAGGTCCTGTGCAGGCGCACTTTGATCTGCTCTGAGCAGGGCAGATCAAAGTATTGTAGTGCGCATGCGCAGGACCGGAGAGTGTATATGACGTAAGACGCGTCGTGCACACAGACTTCAGAAGGAGGACAAAGATAGCCAAAACAGCAAGCGCCGGCACCAGAGAATGGAGACACCTATATGACCCAACTCCACCGCAGCGACCGTGGTGGTGGTGGCTGCGGCTTATAGGCCACAAATCTGCTGACAGGTTCCCTGTAATGATGCAGCCTATTCAGGATGATAGGACACAGAATCATTTGTCATGTGTCACTTTACATAGCAGTAACTTTGGAAATCCATTACATATCCAAGCAATTTTGACAGTATTTTTTGTGACACATTGCACTTTACAATAGTAAATTAGGTTCAGATGTTTTGAATTTAGAAAACCTCCTGAAATTTACAAAAGCCTTGTCACCACCAGATTTTTACCAACTAATCTGAGAGGAACATAATGAAGGGGCACAGACCCTGATTCAGAAATAGATGAAAAAATAAGAGTGGCACTCAATGTGAAAATAGAAGACATAAAAAGATGATAAAACGGTAGCAGTTTCGAGTAAATTATGCTTCTTCTGGCTATTGCAAATAAGGTACACACCTGTTATACAGTTGAAACAAGAAGTTTACATACACTATCTAAATAGACAGATCTGCATTTTTTCTCACTACCTGACATATCATAATAAACCTTTCACGTTATAGGTCAATTAGGAACCAAATTATTCATATTTGTCAAATGCCAGAATAATGAGAAAGAGAATGTTTTAAGGCATTTTTATTACTTTCTGCAAAGTCAAAAGTTTGCATACACTAAAGGAAGCTTTACACGCAACGACATCGCTAACGAGATGTCGTTGGGGGGTCACGGAATTCGTGACACACATCCGGCCTCGTTAGCGACGTCGTTGTGCGTGAAACGCACAAACAACCGTTAACGATCAAAATTACTCACCTAATCATTGATCGTTGACACATCATTCTAATCCAAATATCGTTGCTGTTGCAGGACGCAGGTTGTCAGTCGTTCCTGCGGCAGCACACATCGCTATGTGTGACACCGCAGGAACGAGGAACAACATCGTACCTGCGGCCACCGGCAATGAGGAAGGAAGGAGGTGGGGGGAATGTTCCGGCCGCTCATCTCTGCCCCTCCGCTTCTATTGGGCGGCCGCTTTGTGACGTCAAATGAACCTCCCCCTTAGAAAGGAGGTGGTTCGCCGGCCACAGCGATGTCGCTAGGCAGGTAAGTACGTATGACGGGTCCTAGCAATGCTGTGCACCACGGGCAGCGATTTGCCCGTGACGCCCAACCGACGGGGGGAAGGTGCTTTCACCAGCGACATCGCTAGCGATGTCGCTGTGTGTAAAGTGGCCTTAACAGTACTGTGCCTTTAAAGTTTAAACAATATGGGACAGATGGCCTATGTTCCCTCGGTGTCCATCTTTCTACATGTCTTTTTAAGCATCATGCACAAAAATGTGGTCAACTGCAGTTTTGTTTACCTTTAAAAAGATGTACATCGCTAAACAGTCCGGAGTAACTCTGCTGCCTCATTATTAATTGGATCCATTGGAGGTGTGACTGAATCACGTTATTCGGAGATGTAAATGGAAACCCCAATGTAAGTGTTCAGCATAGAGCACAGGATAAATGTGAACTGATCCAATATACTATTTACCCAAATTACCACTGATAGCATTCAACTCAACCCACAAAAATACAAGTCTCCACTCAGATCCCTCATCTGTTAAGGGAAATACAGAGAACTTCCATGTTACTGGTAGCACAAAGGCTTTGAAAAAGCACTAAAGCACCCCCACACCAAAAGAAAGCCAGCAAAATCTGCACTTCCAAATAGAAATGCCCTCCTCCTTTCTCAGTCCCACAGCGTATCTAAACCACATTTAGCGTTCACGTTTGGTATTTCTAAGAGTTTGCAGAGAACACAATAACTGTATATGGGTATACCGTATTACATAAATAACTGTACAATAACTGTACTGTTCTGGATGAACATGCTCAGTAAAGAAGCTTGAGCAATTACCTGGAAGGGGGGGGAACAGCTGAGTAAACAGCACCTCCCAGAACCAACCTAGACTTCTGTGTAGTAACCAAGCTGCCAGTTCAGTATCAAATGCGGCACTGCAGAGCATCTCCAAAGGCAAGATGCTCTGCACAAAGGAATAGAGACACTCCCAGATCTGTAAGCGCCGCAGGGCATCTTCAAGTCTGTGAGATGCTCTGCACAGAGAATCGTGACAGTTATACGAACACAGTTGTAATCAGAAAAGTAATTGTGTATACTCAAAATTATAAACATGTAAACAAGAAATGGTTATTAAAACAGTGACATATAACCTATAGTGGATCGTGTACAATATATAACTAAAGTGACATTTCGAAAAATAGCTGTCATGTCAAAACCACAATAGGTATATCTGTACTGAACTGCATAGTATTAATATGAAGGGTATAATTGTGGTAGTAGCGTATGTCAAAGATGAACTAATATTGCAAGCAGTACACTATGAACAACAGGACAGATGAAGCACTTGGTTCTACATCAAGCACACAGGAAATTAGGTACATCAAGTACCTATATACTAAGTATATTATAACAACACATATGAGAAAAGTTTTTAAACATGTTGCACCTTTTAGTAGCCAGGACAATTTTCATACTTTTGAAATGTATGACAAAAAAACCAAACACAAAAAAAAACAACCTACATTACAAAGTTTTTAAATTGATATTTAGCCACAAATACCTGGCACCTTGTCAAAATGACACTCAGTACTTCATAAACCAGGGGTGGGGAACCTCTGGGCCCGCGGGCCACATGCTGTCCGCCATGACCTTTTCCGCAGCCCCCGGGCAGTTTCCCGGGGGGTAGTGCTCCGGCCGCCGCGGTCTTACTGGCCACCGGCCCTTTAAATCCTCACATGCGCTTCTTGCGCGCACCAATAAGCTCACTCTCTGGCAAGTGCCAGCGTGCTGAGGACTTTGTGGGTGGCTTTAGCGCTCTGTACTTCCGTCCCACAGCAGCTTCACTGCTTCTAGCATTGTGTGCCCACTCCCCGGCGCTGTGAGCCGCCCGTTTCCCAGCGCTGTGTGCCCGCTCTCCGCCCCTTCTCCGGTGCAGCGTGCTCCCTCCAATGCTGTGTACCACCCCCAGTGCTGTGTACCCCTAATGATGTCTGTGATGTTCGTGCCCACCAGTGTCCTCCTAGTGATGTCTGTGCCCCCCTTATTGATATCTGTGCCCCCCTTAGTGATCACTATGCCCCCCTTAGTGATGCCTGTTCCCCTTAGTGATGCCTGTGCCCCCCCTTAGTGACGTATGTGCCCCTAGTGATGTCTGTGCCCACCTAGTGATATCTGTGCCCCCCTAGTGATGTCTGTGCCCCCCTAGTGATGTCTGTTCCCCCCTAGTGATGTCTGTGCACCCCTAGTGATGTCTGTGCCCCCCTAGTGATGTCTGTGCCCCCCTAGTGATGTCTGTGTTCCCCTAGTGACATCTCTGCTCCCTTAGTGATGTCTGTTCCCACCTAGTGAGGTCTGTGCCCACCTAGTGAGGTGTGTGCTCTCTGTGCCGCCCTGCAATGCTTATGCCTTCCACTGACCTAGTATTCTCTGTTTCCTAGCCCCTCCTGTCATGTATATGCCCCCAGCGTTTCCTGTGATATGTATGCCCCCAGCCCCTCATGTCATGTATATGCTCCCAGCCCCTCCTGTGATGTATATGCCCCAGCTCCTCCTATCATGTATATGCTCCCAGGCCCTCCTGTCATGTATATGCCCCAATGTCTCCTGCTATGTGTATGCTCCAACCCCTCCTGTGATATATACATCACAAAGGAGATGCTAGGGGCATATACATCACAGAAGGAGATGGAGCATATACATCACACGCTGGGGCATATACATTACATTGGAGATGCTGGTGCCATACATATCACAGGAGAGGCTGTGCGCATATATATCACAGGAGAGGCTGTGCGCATATATATCACAGGAGGGGCTGAGGTCATATATATCACAGGAGGGGCTGGGGGCATATACCTCACAGGAGGGGCTAAGAGCATATATATCACAGAAGGGCTGGGTGCATAAACATGTCCGCAGCCCCTCGTGTGATGTATGTGACCCCAGTGTCTCCTGTGATGTAGGTGTCTCCTGTGATGTATATACAGCAGTCCAAGCGTCTCCTATGTGATGTGTATATACATCAGTTCCAGCATCTCCTATGTGATGTATATACAGCAGTCCCAGTGTCTCCTATGTGATGTATATGCCAACAGCCCCTTCAGTCATGTATGTGTATCCTGTGATTTATATAAACCAGTCCCTGCATGTGTTATGTGATGTATATAGCCTACCAATCTCATTATCACAAAGAGTTGACTGCGCTCCAGACTGAGACAAATCTGGAAAAGCAGTTGTGAGAAGCAGCATAAGTATCGCCGAACATCACAGCCGCACCAAACAGAAGCGGCTCAAACCACCACAGTAGGTTGGTGGTAGAGTTAATTAATTGATTGACCAAATATAGCCGCCGGTTCATTTTCACATTGATAATTTTGTGTGGCCCCCAAAGGTTGGCAGAAATTTCCAAATGGCCCCCGGCAGAAAAAAGGTTTCCCACTCCTGTCATAAACAAAGACAAGTTAGTGCAATTTTGCATCAAAGTGACTTGTTTTGTAAAAAATAAAAAGCATAACTAGTGATATTAGTGGATAAAAGTGTTACCCAAACAAAACATAAGATACACCACCCCTTCTTAAAATGAACAAGGTTATACTCCCACTTTCTATGGAATCTATACCATGCTCTGTGTGTGTGTGCTTAGATAGGTGCTCCATACTCCTGTCTGCTGAGTTCCATACAGCTCTGGAGTAGTGCACGGACGCCGAACATAGGCTTCTCAGGGAAGACCATTTTACTGTTCAGTTCGTTCAACCGGATTTTTTTTTTTTTAAAAAAAAGGAAGCAAAATGGGGAACAAAGCAGGCCAATTATACTTGCTGGGTTTCCGTGCTGCAGCCCCCAGCTGTGTGCTTCATCTTGGCTGTGTATCAAAATACGAGGGACCCCATGCAGATTTTTTTTTAAAATTATTTAAATAAATAATTTTAAAAAACTGTGCGGTCCCCCCCAATTTTGATAAACAGCCACAATAAAGTGAAAATTTGGGGGCTGGTATCCTCAGGCTTGGGAGACCCATAGTTATTGGGCCCTCCATAACCTAAAAATAGCAGCCCGCATCCACCCCAGAACTGACGCCTCGACTAGATGTGTCAATCCTGGCGCTTACCCAACTCATTCAGATTGCCCTGGTGTGGTCGCAATAAGGGTAATATAAAGTGTTAATAACAGCTGTGATTTGTCAAAAAATCACAACTGTGATCAAGCCTGAGGTTAGTAATGGGGAGGAGAATGTGAGACCCCCCCTATTACTAATTGTCTAAGTAAAAAAAACATATAATAATAATTTATTTAAAAGAATTAAAATAAATAACCACTCTCTTTCTCCAATTGACGGAGCCGCAGCTGTGAAAGCAGTAACATCAGTGACTTCACCTGAGGTCACAGCTGGCAGTTCCCAAGGTACGCCAGCTGTGACCTCAGGCAAAGTCAATGAACTCAGTGAATTCACCTCAGGTGAACTCTATGAACTCAAAGCTGTTTTACCGGGTTAGACTATATGCACATGTTGAGTATTTGGTTGCAAAAAATCTGCATCTCCTAGTACAAAAACGCATCAAAATCGCAATGCAGTTTTGATGCGTTTTTTTCAAGGAAGTGCAGATTTGGTGCAGAACTTTGTTTTAGAAGTCTGAACCAAATCTGCATTTCCTGGTGCAGAAAACTAAATTAAGACTTTGGAATGGCCTAATCAAAGTTCTGAACATGATTCGATTGAGATGATGAGTCATGACATTTAAAAGCCGACTCATACTTGGAAACCCTCCGATGTGGCTGAAATACAACAATTGTGCAAGGATGGGTGGGCCAAAAATCCTCAGGAGAGTTGTAAAAGACAATTATCGCCTAAGCCTGATTGCAGTTGTTGCTGCTAAGGGTGGCCCAATCAGTTATTAGGTTTAGGGGGCAATTACTTTTTCACACAGGGCCCTGTAGGATTGGATTTCATTTCCCCTTATTAATAAAAACCTTCAATTATAAACTGTATTTTGTGTTTACTTGTGTTATCTTTGTGTAATATTTATATTTGTTTGGCAATCTGAAACATTTAAGTGTGACAAACGTGCAAAAGTATAAGAAATCAGGAAGGGGCAAAACATTTTTTAAACCACTATACGTGGATGTGAAATTACATTATATTGTAAGGCTTAGTGCAAAAAAATATAACTTTAGGATAAAAGGTGATAAAAAAAAATATTTAGCGCTGAACAACATCTTTAAAAAGCACTCATCCGTATATATTTTTGTATTAAATCTGTGCCTACGTGCATATAATATGGTGTGAGTATATTAATTTACTCACCTAATAATGCTCTCTCTGGTGTCCAGCGCCATTCTGCTAAGCTTCTGACTGATGTCACTGCAATTGTGACTAGCTGGCTCACTCTATGCTCTATGCGTGAGCTGAAAGTCTCTTTTCCAAAGTCACTTCCGAGTCATGAAGAGCACAGCGTGGTCCGGAGAGTCTGCAGAGGGGTGACCTCCCTGAGAAGCGCAGAATGGTGCTAGGTACTGGAGATAGCAGGGGTAGTAAAGTATATATAATACACTCACACTACATTACATGCATATATACCCACATTTAATAAAAAAATATATACAAAGGGAGTGCATTTTTTTGAGCCATATGCATTTTAATATAGAGGGCTTTTTGTCCGAGTCGTAACCCAGAGGTTCTGTGCATACGTTGAGCATTTGTAGCATATTTTTCGGCTTCAAAAACCAGTGTTGCTACAAAAAACGCTGCATAAAATATGAAAGTTTTTACGAGAAATGTTGTTACACTTTCAATTGCATTTTTTCCCATTCAATTGAATGGGTAAGAAAACGTTACAAGATGCAGAAAGAACTGACATGCTACAGAGTAGAAAAAAAAACCCCAAACACTTAGGCTATGTGCCCACGGGAGCTTGCTTCTGCGGATCTATCCGCAGGTACGGCCGCAGGCTTACTGCAGCAGCCCGCCGGCATCCGCAGCTATTTTTAGCTGCGGTAGTACAGGGGAATAGCTGCGGTAAACCTGTGGACTTTCATGCGATTTACCTGCGGATGTCACGGCCTCTATCTCCATAGTTGAGGGCCGGGATTTCCGCAGGTAATTCCGCAGGAATAATCGACATGCAGTTACGTGCGGCTGCAGGACATCCGCAGCATATTCTGCATCCGCACATACCGCAGCATGGACACGATCCCCATGTCCCATAGGATAACTTGGGGAGTGTCTGTACATGCTGAGACCTGCGGATTTATCTGGAAAATCCAGAAAAATCCGCAGGTTTTGGGCGGCAAAATCCGCAGAAGCAAGCTCCCGTGGGCACATAGCCTTAGGGTATGTGCCCACGATCAGGAAATGCTGGGTCCTGGATGCAGAATGTCTTCTTCTGCAGGGCAACGAGAGTTCTCTGCAGGAGACCACAGCTGCTCATGCCCATGATCGGGGTTTGAGCCACTACGATCTCTCTCTCTGCTCTCCCTGCGGAGAACACTCGTGGCTCTGCAGAAACAAATTGACATGCTGTGGCTTGCGAAGCCGCACCGCATCTCAGTTTACGCTGGGGGAAAAACAAGCACAGTGAGCATGGGATTTCTAGAAATCCCATCCACTGCGCTTGTATTGTACAACGCAGCATTTTGGATACAGAGAAAACTCGCTGCGTCCAAAACGCTGCAAACACTGATCGTGGGCACACAGACTTAGGTGGTTCAAATCTGCAAACAAAAAATAAGCAGAATGTGTATGACAGTTCTTAAGTCTCATTAACTTTGCTGGTACTATTAAATGCTGTGTTTTTCCGTGGCGAAAATCCACAGCAAAGATGCAGCAAAAATGTGACATGTGAACAAGCTTAGGGTTCAAGGCTGCTAATAATCAAGATATCACATTCTGATGAACCACATCTCTTTGTGTATTACATGGAAAATCATTCATATGAATAGCAGAGAAAACTTCATTTTCCTAGGAGCAGCTGCTGGTGGGAATTAGCAATTCATGACAACTTTCCCCCGCAATATCAGCTGTTGTCATCTGTTGTGAGAAAGCACCTTGTAGTTTAGAAATCTGATCTTTTTACACTGTAAAAAGGTTAAGAGTCTTATATTTCATCCATTACAGCAATTTTCCTAATTTGGCTCAAGGTAGTAGCTGTGTATTTGTGAAGCTACCAGGTGTATATAATTATAATAAAAGCAGCCAAGCAAATACCATAAGGATAAAGGATAGCAATAATTAGATAGAGGGACGTGTATGGATAAGCCCTGGCATGGCTACATTTTAATAAATGACAAAGTGTAGCTTTTGCCACTGTGAAAACAGTGGAAATATAATACCACGGAGCTACAGTATTTACTACACACATCTGGGAGCCTACATGACTTGCACTGACAGCTAACAACATGTTTATTACAATATCCTGGAAGGAGTCCAAAAAATGGAAAATGTTTTGTTTTCACGACGTTTCAATGTTTTTGGTTTTTTTTTGTATCAATCTTTAGCAATGTTCTCACATTTACTGATCTGCAAGTTATAATCATGTCAAACAGAACAATGTTTATCAAGATTTTCCAGCCAAGGGAGAAATGTTTTTCGCCTTGGGCTTTGCCGAGAGCAGAAACAATGTCAAGTGGGCTTTTAGAAAGTACTAGAGCAACCAATTTATATGGTGATTATATGTTATTCTCCCTAATTGAGGCAGGGGCCGGGATTTGGGAACTTGTTTCATGTGTAAGCAAATTCATTTTTAAGTAAACCTTTCTTAAACCATGTGAGACTTGAGTCATTAAAAGAAATGGAGACGGCGGCCTGGGCGCACAGTTTTATACTTTATAGGGCCACACAGGAGTTATTTGTCACACCACAATCATATATTTTGTGACATGTTCCTTCCTCTCTTTAAAAATCAATGGATTCTTTTATGGCTGAGGCTTGTTCACATCCAATTGAAATCAGCCGCATTATTCTGTCTCAGAAGAACACTTAGTTCGTATGTCTTGGTTTGGCGTTAATTAACAACGTGTTAATTTCAAGCTGAAGGGAAAAGTAAATTTATCTTTTTTCCCCACGCAGTGGTCCATTGCCGGGTTACTCCTATTTAAATTCTGAAGCTATACTTGCTTGACAAGATACTGCACTGCTGCAGGCTACAGTTCTCACATAATGCCGGAGGGGTTATTACAGTGGAGGATTTCTAGAGAGGACAATAAAGAAGCCTTACCCCTTCCCGAAGGCACCTCATTAGCAGAGTGTAGGCAGCCAGGGGAATGGTCCAGATCTCTCTGGGGTGATCTTTTTTTTCCTCCTGTAAGAGAAGTAATATATCAGAAAACAACTCTGCAGCAAAATGATATTAAAAATGTTTAACTTTTTCTGTCTATTGATTGCACTTAATGTGTAATGTACCATAGTATCTCTGTATCACATGCACTATTTTATACACATATACACACACACACAATTATATATTATATATATATATATATATATATATATATATATATATATATATATACATACACACATATGCCAAGAGTGTGCAAAGCAGTAATGAAAGCAAAGGGTGGCTACTTTGGAGAACCTAGAATATAAGACATATTTTCAGTTATTTCACACTTTTTGAAGTATTTCATTCCACATGTGTTAATACATAGTTTTGATGCCTTCAGTGTGAATCTAGAATGTTCACAGTCATGAAAATAAAGAAAACTCATTGAATGGGAAGTCATGTCCAATTATATATATTATGTATATATTAATATATTATATATATATATAATATATATATATATATATATATATATATATATATTATATATATAAAAATACTACAGTTCAAAAGTTGTCACCCAGACAATTTAGTCTTTTCCATGAAAAATGTATTTATCAAATAAGTTGCATAATGGATAGAAAATATGGTCCAGACATTGGCTAGGTTAGAAATAATGATTTTTACTTGAAAAAATAATTTCTCCTTCAAACTTTGCTTTTGTCAAAGAATGCTCCTTTGCAGCAATTCCAGCTTTGCAGAACTTTGTCATTCTAGCTGTTAATTTGCTGAGGTAATCTGGAGATATTTCACCCCATGCTTCCAGAAGCTCCAGCACAAGTTGGATTGGCTTGATGGGTACTTTTTGCGTACCATACGGTCAAGCTGCTGCCACAACAGCTCAATAGGGTTGAGATCTGGTGACTGGGCTGGCCACTCCATTACAGATAGAATACCAGCTGCCTGCTTCTTCCCTAAATAGTTCATGCATAATTTTGAGGTGTGCTTTAGCTCATTGTCCTGTTGTAGGATGAAATTGTCTCCAATCAAGTGCTGTCCAGAGGGTATGGCATGGTGTTGCAAAATGGAGTGTTAGCCTTCCTTATTCAAAATCCCTTTTACCTTTAACAAATATCCCACTTTACCAGCACCAAAGACCCAGACCATCACATTACCTCCACCATGCTTAACAGATAGCGTCAGGCACCCTTCCAGCATCTTTCCAGTTGTTCTGTGTCTCACAAATGTTCTTCTGTGTCATCCAAACACCTCAAAGTTCGATTTGTCTGTCCATAACACTTTTGTCCAATCTTCCTCTGTCCAATGTCTGTGTTCTTTTGCCCGTATTAATGTTTTCCTTATGGCTTTTTCTTTGCCACTCTGCCATGAAGGCCAGCATCCCGGAGTCGGCTCTTCACTGTAGACATTGACACTGGTGTTTTGCGGGTACTATTTAATGAAGCTGCCAATTGAGGACCTGTGAGGCGTCAATTTCTCAAACTAGAGACTTAGGGCGGCTTTTCTTGCAACATCGCATGTGCGATGTCGGTGGGGTCAAATAGAAAGTGACGCACATCCGGCTTTCGACATCGTTGTGTGTAAATCCTAGATGATACGATTAACGAGCGCAAAAGCGTCGTTATCGTATCATCCGTGCAGGCTCCGACTTTTTCATAATTACGCTGCCGCGAAAGGTACGATGCTGTTCCTCGTTACTGCGGCAGCACACATCGCTGTGTGTAAAGCCGCAGGAGCGAGGAACATTTCCTTACCTGCCACCGGCAGCTATATGGAAGGAAGGAGGTGGGCGGGATGTTTACATCCTGCTCATCTCCGCCCCTCCGCCGCTATTGGCCACCTGCCGTGTGACGTCGCTATGACGCCACACGACCCGCCTCCTTAGGAAGGAGGCGGGTCGCCGGCCAGAGCGATGGTCGCAGGGCAGGTGAGTGCATGTGAAGCTGGCGTAGCGAACATTCACTACGGCAGCGTCACACGCACATACCTTGTCAGCGACGTTGCTGTGAGCGCCGAATAATCCCTCCCTCAAGGGGGAGGTGCGTTTGGCCTCATAGCGACGTCACTGCGGCGTCACTAAGCAGCCGGCCAATAGAAGCGGAGGGGCGGAGATGAGCGGGACGTAACATCCCGCCCAACTCCTTCCTTCCGCATAGCCGGTGGGGGCAGGTAAAGAGATGTCCGTCGCTCCTGTGGTGTCACACATAGCGATGTGTGATGCCGCAGGAACGAGGAACAACATCGCTACGTACGAGACAACGATTTTTGGTGTTTGGACGACCTCTCCAAAACCAACGATTTTTGTCTGTTTTGCGATCGTTTAAGGTCGCTTGTTTGCTCAATTGTGCAGCGGGCCCTCCCAATTCTGTTTTTACTCTGGATAGAGTCTGTGCTTTCCTCTGAAGAGAGTAGTACACACCGTTGTAGGAAATCTTCAGTTTCTTGGCAATTTCTCACATAGAATATCCTTCATTTCTAAGAACAAGAATAGACTGACGAGTTTCACATGAAAGTTCTCTTTTTCTGGCCATTTTGAGAGTTTAATTGAACCAACAAATATAATGCTCCAGATTCTCACCTAGCTCAAAGGAAGGTCAGTTTTATAACTTCTCTAATCAGTAAAAATGTTTTCAGCTGTGCTAACATACTTGCACAAGGGTTTTCAAGGGATTTCTAAACATCCATTAGCCTTCTAACACAGTTAGCAAACACAATGTACCACTAGAACACTGGAGTGGTGGTTGTTGGAAATGGTCCTCTATACACCTATGAAGATATTGCATTCAAAACCAGACGTTTGCAGCTAGAATAGTCATTTACCACATTAACAATGTATAGAGTGTATTTCTGTTTAATTTAATGTTAGCTTCATTGGAAAAAAATGTGCTTTTATTTTAAAAAAAAGGAAATATCTAAGTGACCCTAAACTTTTGAACTGTAGTGCATATACTATATATCTATCTATATATCTATATATCTATATATATATATATATACACATATTTATATTATATATATATATATATATATATATATATATATATATATATATATATATATATATATATACACACACACACACACACAGTATACAAACATACAAACACATGTTTTATTGCGAATAATGTAGCAAGTGTCAGCTAGTTACACTGGATCATGTTTAGTCATGGACGGTGTCTCGCTGGTTGGTATTTTGGAAGAAATATACTACAGAAGATGATCTGTGCTGAATTATCTCTGCCAATGTAGTTAGTTTTCCAAGGAAGTAAAAGCACATTTCAGCGTGTCTGCCTATTAGGTTGGGGATACAAGGTGACTTCAGTCACAACACATCACGTGGCCAAAGATCGCTATGTGCCACAGCTGCATCAGAATATAAAGGGGGTGAATGTGGTCATATTGTAAACCCTACAGTACCACAACAAGCAAATTGCAAAACATAGGCTCCAGTTGGATGCAAGTTGCTGTGATGTTGCAATGGCACATGATGATCTTTGGCCGCATGACGAATATCTAAGCCAATTTTGCGGTGTAGTTAAAGCGTTAAATACAGGTAATACAGGTAATTATCTAAAACACAAACAATTTCGCTAAGGGTACCTTCACACTTAGCGATGCAGCAGCGATCCGACCAGCGATCTGACCTGGTCAGGATCGCTGCTGCATCGCTACATGGTCGCTGGTGAGCTGTCAAACAGGCAGATCTCACCAGCGACCAGTGAACAGCCCCCAGCCAGCAGCGACGTGCAAGCGACGCTGCGCTTGCACGGAGCCGCCGTCTGGAAGCTGCGGAGACTGGTAACTAAGGTAAACATCGGGTATGGTTACCCGATGTTTACATTAGTTACCAGTGTGAGCAGGGAGCAGGGAGCCGCGCACACTGAGCGCTGGCTCCTTGCTCTCCTAGCTACAGTACACATCGGGTTAATTAACCCGATGTGTAATGCAGCTACATGTGCAGAGAGCAGGGAGCCGCGCACACTGCTTAGCGCTGGCTCCTTGCTCTCCTAGCTGCTGTACACATCGGGTTAATTAACCCGATGTGTACAGCAGCTACATGTGCAGAGAGCCGGAGCCGGCAGCACAGGCAGCGTGAGAGCTGCAGAGGCTGGTAACTAAGGTAAATATCGGGTAACCACCTTGGTTACCCGATGTTTATCTTGGATACAGCTTACCTCAGCTGTCAGACGCCGGCTGCTGCTCCCTGCTCGCTTCATTTGTCGCTCTCTCGCTGTCACACACCGCGATCTGTGTGTCACAGCAGGAGAGCGGCTTTGAAGAAAACGAACCAGGGCTGTGTGTAACGAGCAGCGATCTCGCAGCAGGGGCCAGATCGCTGCTCAGTGTCACACACAGCGAGATCGCTAATGAGGTCACTGCTGCGTCACAAAAAGCGTGACTCAGCAGCGATCTCGGCAGTGAGCTCGCTGTGTGTGAAGCACCCCTTAGTCCAGCTCACCTGCTATTTGCCGGAGACCGCTTATCCAGGACCGTGCACGGAATGGAAGGTAGCAGAACTCATTTCATGTATAAGAATTATAGAGTTGGGGCAATTTAACATGGACTGTTTTTATAATTTTGATAAATAAATATGAATTTTTAATGAAGATTTTTCCATGGACTTGTTGCTGGAATTTTTTCTTATATAGGTAATTATCTAAGTATAATACAAAGAATGCTACATCTATCTTTAGCTTCCTGTACAATTCTGATTCTGTTTAATATGTTCTGAGGCTCTATGGTATAGTTAAAGGGATATTCTTAAATTATCTCTTAAGCAGCTCCTAACTCTGTAGTCTACTTACTTTCTGGTATCTGGCAGGGCTGGCACTACTCCTTGAGTGACAGTTCTGATGAGTAGCAGAGCTGTAGTATTAGTATATGACTCTAAAGCTCAGAACAAGTTCAGCTGGAACACATTCAGCTATTAGTGGTTTGTTCTGGATCTAAACAGTTGTCAATATATTTGCATACAGAAATGATAGTGAATTTGAACAAGCACACAGCTCAGGACATCGAGATCCATGATGCTGGATGCAGGGGGATTGCGATTACATAAGACTAATAAAACCCCAGTCAGGAGCAGAGAGAGGGGGATGGAGGTGCACAATTGAATAAAAATCAATGTTCTGGAGAGAGCTGACAGATATGTTAAGGTTAACTCCTTCCCTGGCATGTAACTGCTGTGCATGCTCGGTCAGGGTCTGAGTAGGCAATAGTGGCCAAGCTCCATGGAAAATAACTGTACACTATGCAAGATAATATCTCTCATTACAGGAGAAGTAAAGCAGATAGAAAAAGAAAGTCCATTACAAAATTGTCATGCTATTTAAAGCAATTTATTAACCTGGGAATACCCCTTTAGTTCAGAATTTCTCCTGGGGGTATGGTTACATATAGTGGTTGGAACCAGTGGTGGAACTACAGTCCTATGGTCCCTGATGCAAAATTTGGACCTCATTGCCAAGTGTGACCCTAAGGCCAAATTTGCACAACCATATTATTGGCCCGAGTGTGGTCAATGAAAAACAGACAGCACACGGACAATTCTCAGACTAATATTATTCAATAGGGCAGTATAGATGAGGATTTTTTTTCACGGACCAAATCTGCACATGAAATAAACCCCCCAAAAAATACCAACCAATTGCAGCATGCACTAGTTTCTTTCTCCCTTATGTTAACTGAGACTGGTCCATTCAACTCTATTAGGTGAGCAAGGAAAAAAAAAAAAACAACATTCCATACAGCACTAGCATGTAGCATCAAATTTTTACAGAAACACAGCAATTGTTTAACATAGCAAATGCTATTTTGTCTTGCACAATTTTAATAAATGTTTTTATATAACAATGAATTGCAAACAAATTAGAAAAAAAACCATCTGAGTTTTCTGGACGAAATACTGCGGATTTTTTTTTATAAGCTTGTGCAAACTTAGATAAAGGGTATGGCCATATGGCCAGATAGTGCAATGGCAGCATAGCTGGAGCTCTGGCCACCAGCAGAGGCCAATCATCGCGAGATTCTGAAACAAAATTGCGCAGCAACTGGCCATAGCATTAGGCAGAGTTTTGGCCACACATGACCAGACTAACCAAAGCTCTGCAGCTTTTAGGTATCCTACAGGGACTCTACAGATATGCTTTAAGGCCTTGGTTCCACTTGCGTATAGCTACGAGAGCAGTGAGAGTCAACCAAGGTTCATGCGACCGTGATGTGATCTTGCAATCGGGTCACAGCTGCATAGAACAGAGAGGGAGCACATTCTCCCCATCTTTTCCCCAGCCTGTCTCTGCATATAGCGCATTGCACTCGGATAACATGTGAGTGCAGTGCGATGTTTCGCACACATCCATAGACTTGTACGGGTGCGTGTGAGCCGAGACTCGCTGCTAAATGCGGCATGCTGCGATTTATCTCTCATGCCAATATGGCATGAAAAATAATTCCCAGATGGACACTGCCCCATAGTTTTGCACTACAGTGAGAGCAATCCTACGTTTTATCAGATTGCACTCATCCGTGCAAAACGTAAGTGGAATCGAGCCCAAATAGTTAGATCTTGCACTTATTGCCTGGTGATTCATTTGGAATCATGTTTTGTATTCTAGTTTTACAATTTAAAGTATGTAGTAGAATAATCCTCAAAATGTAATCATTAAAGGAAACCTGACCATGGGTCGGGCAGCATGTGTCAGCCCGGCCGTCAGGATTTCTTTTTGAGATCATTAGTGACTTATCAATTTTGTTTCCCACATAATCATTCACTGCTTCCTGGCACATAATGTGATGTTTTTAGCTTTTTGCTCACAGTAAGGAATTGAAATTCTCAATTGTTAGATGAGCATGCTCATTTACAGCACTAGGTGTTAAAGGAGGTCATAACTGAGAACTAATAAGTAACTAATAAGAGGCTCACTAGTGAAGAAGCAAGATATAACATTCAGATGTCTATGAGAAAGGTCCATGTGGTGTATGGACTAGCTGTGGTTCTTCTGAACTGGACTTAATAGCCTCATAAATGCTTACGAGACTGTTGAGTTCAGGTTGGGAAGAGCAAGACCAATCTGTACACAATTGTCCAAACCTGGACCATGTTTCACAGAAGTCTGAAATTGACATATAATGGACGATCCGGACATGCTGCGTCCTAGATACAGCATGTTCTCTACTGCAGGGCCACGAGTGCTCTCAACAGGACAAAAGACCACAGCTGCAGCTCAGGAAGCCGCACTGCGTGTCAGTTTATGCTGTGGAAAAAAACAAGCACAATGGGTATGGATTCTTATAAATCCCATCTACTGTGCTTGTATTGTAGAACGCAGCGTTTTGAAAGAAAATAAATCACACTACGTCCAAAACTCTGTGAACCCTGATCGTGGGCATGCAGCCTCATACTTCATAGTCCAAGAAAATATGAGGACGAAAACAGATTCAAATATATATTTCAACAAGATGATAACTGTAATGCGCTAGCCACAAGGGCTGTGAAGCAAAGCCTACTGCACTAAGAAGTAGCAAAAAACAGAAGCTGCATTAAAAAAGGCAATTGTACATAAATATGTATTTTTAATTAACTTCTTATCACCACTTCCATTTTTGCCCTTTATTATTTGTCATTTAATATCATAAACTATTCTGTTTTTCTTTTTTGTTTACTTTTTGACATTGGACTCTTTATGAGTGCGACGAGTTATAGTTTTGCGTGCCAACCATTACGTTTGTCATATAATGTGCTAAAATGGTGGAATGTTGAAAAACATGCCATATTGTATTCTTTCTGTTAAATATAATATAGACATTTTAATGACTATTTATACAGCATAGAAAGCTACAGTTTTTCTTATGTTTTACTCATTTAAAAATTTTGTTTTTGCCACCATATTCTGAAATCTATAAACTTTTTTTTAAAGGTTTTTTTTTCTGACAACTAATAATTTTATGAGCTTATTTTTTTTTTTGTATTTCTGGGGTATGTCCAACCTTTTTTTTTTATTCCACTTTTTGGGGAGGTTAGATCAGAAAAAAAAAAGATGACAATTCTGGCAATTTCACCTATTTAATTACTATTGTGTTTAGTGTGCGGGACAAATGATGTTATATTTTAAAAATTAATATATAAAGATGGAGGAGGAGGGTAAAGTGGCGGTTGCCCGTATGTTATATATGGCAAGGACATTAATAGCACAATATTGGATTTCAGATCAAGTTCCAACCACATCAGAGTTTGTTAACAAGATCAATTGGATGGTAAACCTGGAAAAGGGAATATATTTAAAACGGAATTGTATGGCCAAATTTGAAAAGATCTGGGCCCCGTGGATAGACGACTCCAGTCTGGCATCTAGGGATTTATTTAGGTTCCGATTGGGCTTGTTTTTTGACCCATGGTATAAATAACTGAAATGTTGTATGGATGCGGGAACTGTAACTTCCTTCTATGGACTCATTGCTTGCTGTTATCTAACTTTTGGCATACATGATGTTAACCGGGATGAGAATGTTGATGATTCTGGTCCTCTCGTATACCCTTGGACATGGTATTTTCTAAAGAGAACTACGACATCTATTCATCACAAGTGGTGAACAGTCAAATACGTGATTTTTTTATTTTATTTTCACTTGGGGGGAGGGAGGGATGGGGATTTTGGGGTTATGTTGACCCCGATTTTGTCTGATTTATGTATTGTATAAAATCTTTAATAAAAACATTTTGAAACATTTTGGTTTAAAAAAAAAATTATATAATTAAAATATAATCTACAATAGATTTTTTTTCATGCTTCTGGAGGTGATGAATCTGCAATATTTCTGTATGGCAGTATAGTTGTAAATATATTGCTCTCCTATGAAGCCTATGGCAGAGCTTTATAAAAGAACATACATGTGGGACACTGATCTCATAGTAGGCGCCCAGCTACCTTGATAACCCATCAATATCATGTGATTTTGCTGCTGGGCATGTGGGCCATTGGGTGACAATAATTACAGTATTAAGTGTAATTAAAGAGATGTGCAGCAGCTCTGTAACAGTCGACACCTGCCAGAATGTATGTTTGGCGGTAAGTATGGAAAACTTATGCCCTGGTTTAGCCAGCACAAATCAGGTTGCGACATCAAAAATTCACTACTTTCTGGTACGTGATCCATGACTCAAAAGAGAATACAGTACAAGGAGAATTTGTGTGTGCATGGCTATAGCCAAGTAACAAGATACCAAATATGAGAGCTACTGTAGAGGGAATAAGGGTAAATATCTCACTTATGAGCAACACACAGATTGTTAGATTTAAGGGTAGAGATGAGCAGACTCGTGGATGTTTGCATTCACCGGGTTTTGCAAGACCTTAGTTAAAAGTTTGCTTCAGGACCCGAACTTGACCTGAATGTGACACCAGACCCGGAATCCAAATCCCATATAAGTCAATGGGGACCCGAACTTCTGTGCTGTAAAATGGTCATAGTAAGGGCTAGGAAGCTGCAGACAGAAGCAAAATTGGGGCAATTGGCCTTCAAACAAATATGGATAGGAAATAAAAAAAAAAGACTTTAGGTTCTTGAGGTTTTATCTATTTTTGATAACTGTGCTGGTAAAGCAGACAACTGTGGGCTGCAATCCTCAGCTTTACCTTGGTTGCTTATCAAAACCAGAGGGGATCCCATGCTGTTTTTGTTTTTATTTTGTTAAATAAATAATTAAATAAAAAAACTGCATGGGCTCTGTCCTATTTTTGATAACCAGCCAGGGTAAAAAGGAGACAGCTGGGAGCTCATATTATGAGGCTGGGAGAGCCCATGGTTATTTGGCTCCTACAAACCTAAAAATAGCAGCGCGCAGCTGCCAGAGGAGTGGCACATCCATTAAATGTGCCAATTTTGGTGCTTTGCCCGACTTATATTGATTGCCCTGGTGCGGCGGCAATTAGGGTAATACTTTTGGGGTTGATGTCAGTTGTGAATTGACAGCTGATATCAAGCCTAAAGGTTAGTAATGTATAGACATCTATCAGACACCACTTTTA
This sequence comes from Anomaloglossus baeobatrachus, assembly GCF_048569485.1. Taxonomy (NCBI): domain Eukaryota; kingdom Metazoa; phylum Chordata; class Amphibia; order Anura; family Aromobatidae; genus Anomaloglossus; species Anomaloglossus baeobatrachus. Next base: position 426,203,116 of record NC_134358.1, read on the forward strand.
ATAACGCTTAATTAAGTATACTCTATACTTTAATAAAGTTAGAGTTAAACGCACACACAGGGGACAAAAAGTTTAATGTGAATAAACACTCCCCTATACGCTCTCACTCACCAATTTATTGAACTAAAAAAGTTATTGACATTCTGACGTAATTCAACAATTTATTGATTAAAAAGAAATTCTGGAAGTTCCCACGTAATCCAATGGAGTAATGTCCAACGACGCCCATCCACTCCTATGCACCCTTGTTCTAAGAAAGCTTTCAGAATGAGAATCCATAGAATACTGCCAGTCTGAGCTTCCAGGATTTATATTTAAGTAATAAATTGGTTAACGGGAGCATGTTGATGAGTCTTTATTCAAATAAACATTTTTCCCTGTGTGTGTGTGTGTGTGTGTGTTTAACTCTATACTTGCCAGGTTAGTAATGGGAGGTGTGATAGACATCTCCCAGTTACTAACCCCTTGCTTGGTGTCAGCTGTCAATTCACAGCTGACATTAACACCAAAAGTTTTGCTCCAATTTACACCACACAAGGGCAATTGGGAAGAGCCGGCAAAGTGGCAGAATTGGTGCATCTAAATCATGCACTACTTCTGGGGTGGCTGCGGGCTGCTATTTTTAGGCTGGGAAGAACCATGGCTGTTCCCACACTGATAATACAAACTCCCAGGTGTCTGCTTTACCTTGGCTGGTTATCAAAAATAGGTTGCATGCATTACAATAGGGTGAACGCCATTGTTTAAAATTATTATTTAAATAAATAATTAAAAAAAAAACAAAACGGTGTGGGATCCCCCCTATTTTTAATAACCAGCAAAGGTAAAGCAGATAGCTGAGGGTTATTTTACCTGCTCTGGTTATCAAAAATAGGCGGGAGCCCATTTATTTATTTTTAAATCTTTATTGTTGACATTTTTTTTATTTTTATCTCTGTGTTGGAGTCTGAGACCCAGACACCCAATATTTGGTTCAAACCCTAAACCTGAAGGGGGCTTTACCGTCAACGAAATCGCTAACGAGATGTCGTTGGGGTCACAGAATTCGTGTGAAACGTACGAACGACCGCTAACGATCAAAATTACTCACCAAATCGTTGATCGTTGACATGTCGTTCTAATCCCAAATATTGTTGCTGTTGCAGGGCGCAGGTTGTCCGTCGTTCCTGAGGCAGCAAACATCGCTACGTGTGACACCCCAGGAACGAGGACCAACACTTTACCTGCGTCCTCCGGCAACGAGGTGGGCGTCACTTTCTGTTTGCTGCTCTCCGCCCCTCCGCTTCTATTGGACGGCTGCAGTGTCACTTCACTGTGACGCCACACGAACCGCCTACTTAGAAAGGAGACGGTTCGCCGGCCACAGCGACGACGCTAGGCAGGTAAGTACATGTGATGGGTCATAGCGATGTTGTGCGCCACAGGCAGTGATTTGCCCGTGACGCACAACCGACGGGAGCGGGTGCTTTCACCAGCGACATCGCTAGAGATGTCGCTGCATGTAAAGCAGCCTTTACAGTTCGGATTCGCCCATCTCTAAGCAAGAGGTCACCCTAATTGCAAAGCAATAATAGTTTCAATGGAATTTATGTAGGATGCGAAAAACAGCATGTCACTGTTTCATGGGGTCAAGGGGAAAAAAAAAAAGATCCTTGCTGTCTTACCATTTATATTTTATGCCACTAGATTATGTGAATCAGCATAAGGTGGGGGGGGATATGTCTCAAGTGATATATACATACTGTATATATAGATAAATATATATTTTTTAAAAAAAGGTTCTTGGTGTCTAACCATTTTTACTATTTTCCCCCACTAGTTTATTTTTTCCTCGGTTTTGCATAACGATCCTCAGCAGACAAGTAAATGGCATGATGAAGAGTTGTGCAGCTACAGTGGGTATATTGGCTACAGTTGGACCAAAGCCCCTCTGCCTGAAGGGGCCCAATGGCCATAATGGGACAGTGGTACTATAAATGGCCTTGGATGGTTAAAAGGTATTCTTGCACAGATTTTGCATTTAGGCCCAGGAGCTTTAAGCTATGCCTCTAGGTCCCAATGTCCTATTTTCAGGATACTACATGTATATTTCAATTCAGCAGTGTCAGTATTCCTTTTCCCGTTGACTAGTCAAACTTCATTAAAGAAACTTCCAGCAGATGTACACGAATACTGACGTGAAAGAAAACAGGACTAATGAACAACATCGTGACAATTCTTAAATCTATTGTATTTGTCACCTTGATGAATGAACGCCTTGTGGTGCAAAATATAAATTAAAAAGTGCAATAACGAGTAAGAACGACAATGAGAAAATAAGGGGAAACCGATCGAAAAAGATGTCAGAAGTGAGTGTTGAAACCCGGAGAAACATCCCGTGCTGTGAAGCACAAGACGGCATCCAATGATTTCACAGATACAAATGACAGGATCATTATCTTTGTAGAAATGCTTGCCAAACGCTGACAGAAGTTAATGCTTGTCTGTTAAACTTAAAATGCATGTTGCCAGTCTAGGGTTACTTTATATTGAGCAAAATATTTCACTGAAACAGCAGTCTGTGCTATTCAATCCTTAATCGATCCCACTGCCGCTATGAAAACCAAAGTCAAACTTTGTACAAAGAAGCATAAAACGTAGCTCAATATCCCTTAGCCCTACCCAACTAACAAACAACACAGCAAATAATTAGTAAGCATGAAATATTAACCCTCTCATCATAGAGGTAATTAAAGCAATAACATTCAACACTTGATAGTCATATGACATGGCCAGGTATGAACAAAATCGATGCTATGCATTTCTCCTGGACTCAACATTGATGTCCCTTTCTCCTCCTGCAGCCTTTCCCCCACCTTTTCTTACATGTGGGACTGGATGAGAAGGAAATGTGAATCCAGGGACTTGGAAGTACAGTATGTAAGTCCTGTTGTTGCTAAGAAATACATGGGGTGTATTGATTTATATGACCCCCAACGAAGAAGAAGCTACAGTTATCTCATTGCCTAGGTACTGGCAGCATGTATTAACTCTTTATAGCACCAGTTGTGTGTTCAAATGATACTCTATAAAAGGATAATTTGTGCATCTGGTAATACATAAATGAAGGTATTTACAGTTAAACATTCTATCACAAAATATTATTTAGAAAAGTGTTCCCCAAATCCAGTCCTCAGGAGCAACCAACAGGGCATATTTTCAGGATTTTTAAGTATTGCACAGCTGATATTTATAGGTGATGATGATTCCATCACCTGTGCAATACTAAGGAAATCCTGACAACATGACATGTTGGTGGCTCTTGAGGACTGGAGTCGGGGAACACTCGTGTAGAACAAGTTTTAGGCCTCATGCAAACACTGCAGTTTTTGATGCTTTTTTGGAGCATTTTGTGGTGACCTTTTAGTCACCACAAACTGCATGTTTTTCCTTGCCCAGCAAAGTCTATAAGATTTCAGGATTGCTGTGAAGAAGTTGCGCTTTTTTGCTGCAATTTTGTGATGACAAAAATGCAGCAAGTCAATTATTTGCGCTTTCCCTACGCTTTTTACCCATTTGTGATAAAAAAAAACCAAAATGCATGCATTTCTTGATCTGTTTTTTGGCCACAAGATGCGTGGTTTTGACCCTGTGCGCACACTGCGTTTTTACCCGCGGTTTTTTTGTGTTCTTGCTGCAGAAATTTCTTGAGAAAATGGTTGGAACCTTTCTGCAGACATTCCCCAGCAAAACCTATGGAAAAAAAAATAGCTGTGCGCACACTGCGTTTTTTCTCAAGAAAATTCTTTCTGCAGAATTTCTTGAGAAAAAGATCAGCATGTCACTTCTTTTCTGCAGGTACCTGCGTTTTTTTTGTCATAGATAATGATAAAAAAAACCGCAGGGACCAACCTGTGGAAAAAACACATCAAAAACGCGGTAAAAACGCATGTGTTACTGGTACGTTTTTTGAACGCAAGTGCTCTAATTTTTCAGACTCTGAAGAAATTTCTTGAGAAATTTCTTGAGAAAAATCATTTTTCTAGTGCGCACAGGGCCTTTGGCCAAAGGGTGTATTTTTGTGGTTACAAGCGTGCGGACATAGCCTTAACGTTAAACATTTGTTATAAAAATGTTGGTGATTACTATAAGGCCGAGGCCACACGGGGATTTGTGCGTGTGCTCGCATGACACTCAACACACGCTCGCAGCACAGCGGGAGCCGAGTGTTATGCGAGTGTCGTGTGACTACGGGGGGTGGCGCTGCGGAGGGGAGGGCCAACGCTGCGGAGGAGAGGGAGGGATTTATCTCCCTATCTCCTCCATGGCTGGCTGATGCGAGAATCGCACTGCTCTCACGTTACACAGGTGTAATGCGAGAGCAATGCGATGTTTCTCTCGCCCCATAGACTTGAATGGGTGTGAGTGGAACAGGATCGCATTCCACTCGCAGCATGCTGCGACTGTTTTCTCGGTCCGATTAGGGCTGAGAAAATAATTGCTCATGGGAGCGGGCCCATAAAGTAATATTGGTTTGCGTGGAGTGCGATTTTTTTATCGCATTCCACTTGCACCATTTTTCTCGCCATGTGTCCTAGGCCTTAGAAATGTTCTAAAATGCTGCAATTTTCATTGTCTCTGAACCTCCTTCGTGATGTGTAGATATCACCTCTCAGCAGACATTTCATTATCATCACAGGCAGGACTATAGTGATAGGTATCATAGATGACCACAATTAACACCAGGGGATGGTCAGAGCTCAGAAATTGCCATGCACAGCGACTTTAATACACATCACAGAGCATATTAACAAAAATACCCCAAAGAAGTCAATGAACATTTACAATCTACTGTTTCCTATGGTCCATATGACTGCTTGAAAGCATGTCCCTAAATGCTAATAGCAGAAATTCAAGCAAGATGGCTACCCCCATATTCATTCATGTACAGAAAGTAAAATATAATTAGATGTTAAGAAAATAAAAAGTTTAGAGAAAAAATAATATATTTCACTTGTCTGGTTCCATTTAGTAAAAGGATAACCCTTTCAATGGGTTTGAGTTTGCAATCATTGGCCACAAGTGATAACCAAGTCTAACTGGCTGGAATAAGGTGTACAGAGAAGGCAAGGGACACAACTAGCCTTCCAAGAGCATCTGCAGATCAATGAGGCGAGGGTACTTTATTTTATTATATTGCAAGCTTTGGATATTTCCTTTACATATTTGGACAAACTCTATTATATTGACAATGTGTAATAACAAAGGATAACATTCCTGCTTTGTGAAATTCTTGTTCCTCCCCCTTCACATGTACATGGTTGACAAGGTCAGCAGTGATACTAGCACTAATCAACTAGTGAGGATGATGAAGAAAAAAAAAATTGAACAATTTGTCTTGTTCTTCAGGCTCTCTCTATATACATTAACACACAAAAGGTCTTTACATTGTCGGACACTCCCATGATACATTTATAACAGATCTATGAAAAAACATTTGTCATAATATTTTTTCAAAAACGGAGCACTAGAATCCAAGTATATAATAATAATCTTTATTACAAAATTAGACATACAATTAAAAAGATGTGAACAGTAAACAAACAAGCTGTGGCGGCATAATGACGCACATAATGAAGTCAATCCAGAAAAAAGGGGGATGACATAGATCAAAGCAGTCCAAGGAAGTACAAGTATAATCTGCTGCAATGAATGAAATTATACTCTGTTTGACAGGAATATCATGTCCAGAATAAGGGATTTAAATAAAGTTTCCACCATGGAATCTCCACTCTAAAGTCCTAATCCCACATCTAGTCAGACATCGAAATCACCTGATCACTAACATGTGAAAAAAACTGTGTATAAACAGCAGACAAAACATCTAGCACTGCTCAATTACTTACTGCAGTTTTTTTTCACATGTTAGTGATCAGGTGATTTCGATGTCTGACTAGATGTGGGATTAGGACTTTAGAGTGGAGATTCCATGGTGGAAACTTTATTTAAATCCCTTATTCTGGACATGATATTCCTGTCAAACAGAGTATAATTTCATTCATTGCAGCAGATTATACTTGTACTTCCTTGGACTGCTTTGATCTATGTCATCCCCCTTTTTTCTGGATTGACTTCATTATGTGCGTCATTATGCCGCCACAGCTTGTTTGTTTACTGTGCACATCTTTTTAATTGTATGTCTAATTTTGTAATAAAGATTATTATTATATACTTGGATTCTAGTGCTCCGTTTTTGAAAAAATATTATGACAAATGTTTTTTCATAGATCTGTTATAAATCTCTCTATATACATTTATATAGACCAATTCAGGACTTTAAGCCAGTACCGATTGAGAAAAGACTTCTTTAACTTCCCCAAACCACCCTTTTACGATTTCATTCAAACCATATTTTTTAATATAGGCCTATTTCTCCATAGTGTGTATATATATATATATATATATATATATATATATATATATATATATGCCTAGGTTTGAAGCAAATCGTAAAAGGGTTGTTTGGAGTAGTTGTAGAAAAGGTATTTCTCAACCAGTACTGTGCTGTTCCTGTCCAAGGTAAAATAAATAGAATGATCTGGTATATTCTACGAGCTAGTCATTTTTCAGGAACAAACAAGACTTTTCTATACAAAGAATAATAGATTACAACCTTCCACATATGTATTCATTTTTACTTAAAGTGCTTGCTAAGTCCACCAATCAGCTGTTTTTTCACTCTGGCAGCGGATGGATATAAACACTTTGATCAGAGTTGTGCTTAGCAACTCCATTCAAAGTGTAGTGGCCACTGCCGGCTACTGCAGCACAGCCTTTATGTAAAAGAATGGAAGCTGCACTGCAGTAGCCGGAAATGTATGGCAGCGGCTGCTATACTTTAATAGGAGCTGCACTCAACAGCTCCGATCAAAGTGTTTCTATCAGGTCAGCCCTCAGCCCTGGATCAGTGGGGGTGCCAAATGTCAGACTTCCACCAATCTGTTATTGATAACCTATCAATGTGTCCCCGGGGTGCAGATTTTTTTGCTTAGAGAAACTAAATAAAAATTAAAGAATAGTATTCTACAGAGTTTTGTTACATAGTTGCATAGTCATCTCCATTCATAAAGGGCTGGTAAATACATTAAAGTGATGTAATGTCCCACCGTTTATCATTATCTCAATTTAGGCCCAAACTAATGTAATAATAGTTTTTAAAAATGGTAAAAAGTTGTTTGTTCTGATACCAATCCCCTCCTATTCCCATACATGTGCATTACACTTAATGGAACAGACATTTTTAATCTGTAGCTTAGTAGTTGTAACCTTACAGCGCTTAACTCCTGGATTCACATTCCACCAAGGACAAGTATTTGTATGTTCTCCCTGTGTTTCCTCCTAGACTCCAAAGACCTACTTCTAAGAAAAGTAGCATGTGAGCCACAATGGGGAGAGTAGTGATTATGATGATGATGATGTCTAAAGCATTGTGGAACTACTGGTGCTATATAATTAAGTAAAATAAATAAATCCGCTGTCGCCCTAGCATTGCTGCTGTGTTCTTGCCTATCTATCTGTTTGCTCGACCTGCAGCAATGACAAAGCTTCCATGGTCTCAGCAGTATATGCACATAGATGGCACATCATGGCTGCAGGAAAATAGACACAGACTGGCAGAGACCTTTGGAGAGGTGCTGCAGGGGTGGAAGCGGAGTCATTGTTATCCTTTTACCATATTTGCTGCTGTTAGTGAACTTCAGATTGTTAACACATCTATTTTAGGTAATACTTACTTGAATAGCAATAGAATAAATGAGTTCTCCAAGAGATGGCAAGAGGCATTGTTTTAACTTGCTGTTCCTGAAATTGTCTCTAATCAGCTCAGTCAGCAAGGTGATTGCCTGCAGAGACATTAAAAGTTTGCATAAATTAACAGAAAATAGCATCATTAAATTAATCTGCACAAAGAAGCACATCACCACTGTGTTCATAAACGCACAAATAAACAGTATAACTGCAATGTTTACAAATGGTAGCACAAGGAAACAAAACATGTGTAATTAAAGCTGGTTAGAGCAAAGCTAGTCTGTCCGTTTTGTTTTTTATGTTTTTTTTTTTCAAAGTTTGTACAGATAACATATACTAGATTATAGGATTCCAGTATGGGGAGCCATAGTGGACAGTAGCCAGACTCGCCTAGTCTTCATTCCAGATACAGTAACAGCTCTGTGTTACATTGATTTGATCTTGAAACCAGTGGTACGGTAAATCCATTTCTCTAAAGTGTCCCAGGATCCATTTTTCAACATGACAATGACAAGCCACATGTTTCTTGTGCTACTGTGAACAGCCCAAGTGGCCTTAAAGTGCTACCAAATGCTGCAGCCTCTCCAGACTGGTCTGCCAGTGATCACATCTAGGATGTCATTGGTTAGAAAATTGCAGACAGAACTGCCAGCAGTGAATCTTGATGAGTTGCCCGAGTGCAATCAGTAAGACAAAACATTCCAGACAAAAAACCTCAAAGGACAGCATGAAAAAGTGTGTAAGGGCATGTATTTCTCTACATGGTGTGTATAATTGACTCCGAATAAATTGAGATGTTTTGAAAAATTTCATCATTTAATATCAATATCATGTCTACCAATCCTGTGATTTCCATAACTCCAAGACTTTTCCCACTTGGTATTGCAATTTCAATGCTGAGGAGTGAGGAAGAAAGAGAGAGAAAGAAGGGTTGAGAGGGTTAGTAGAGAGAATGAATGCCTCTTTATATCCAATGAAAATAATATATACACTCCTGAACATTGAACATATCAAAATAAAAGGTACAATTAAACTGATATATTCATAGACCTGTACTGTCCTCCAAAATGAAGGACCTCAGTTTCTTGTTTTGCATGGTTCATATGTGCTGCATTCTTATAATCCAGTCAGTCTCTATATGTTTAGCTCAAACTTTTCAAAATACGCTATGTGGCACTATATACTATACATACAAAGAGAAGAACTGCAGTTAATATGTTTCAGTCTATTGTTTTGACAGCTCATCCACAACTTCCCTTAATGTCATGATCATTTTGGAAGTTTTACATGTCAAACCTGCTGGAAAGAAGTTGTCTTGGGTAGGGATGCTTCTTTAAGACAGAGGGCCCCATTCATCATTCAGTTAGTTTTAGACAGTTTTCTGGTGTTAAACTGTTCAAAATGTCATAAAATGTTTGTTCAATTAAAAGATGTTAAAAAAAAAATTGAAACATTTGGCCCATTTATGCAAAGTCCGGAAGCTCTGCCAACTTTAGAAAAGTGGGCAGAATTTGAGCGGGACGGGGGCCAAGCACATCCAACAAATTCTTCATAATTTTCGTCTCAAAAGGTGGCCAAAATTACAAGAGAAATAAACGTACGGTAGCCCCGGGAAGTCATACAGTTCTGGTAGTGGTGCGTGGCAGTTGAAAGATACACCAAATAAAAAACACATCTTTCACTAACCCTACCTTCGTTAAGACTGTCGTACAAAATGCCAGTCTCAATGAATAGGGACCTAAAAATTTTCAAAACTAAAAAGTTGAAACCAAATCAAATAATAGAAAGATAACTACTTTGACATATAGACTAACTTATATGAGAGGGACTGCTGATATTACAACTTAAATTAGATAAGAATAGATACAGGAAATTTGGTAATGTAAAAATAAGGTTTATAATCTTCTATACTGCCCAATTCTTGGAAAAAAGACCTGCAAGATAACTGCTAAGCTAAATATGATCTCAAAATATTAAAAGGTCCATATCATATGCATTTATGTAACAATTTAAGAGAAAAGCTTTAGATAGTTTCCCAAGTTATATCACAATTGTGAAAATTCACAACATCTGAAAAACACAAAAATCTATTTAAATACAAAAACAGTGTAGGGTATAAATTTACGTATAAAATGTTAGAAGAGGATTTTACAAGAATTTTTTAATCCCCTTCTGGTCTGATGAAGCGTGCTCTATGACATGTGAAACGCGCATTACCCTCCCTGGGGGGACTTTGGACCCCTGCACTGTTGGCACTTTATCCCTACATCTATTGATATTCCATTTTTTTGCTAAGTAAATAATCCCTGCTTATTGTAAAATCCTTCTTGTATTGTAGCACCTTATATGTAGATACTTTCCACTTGATGTAATGGTTTGTGACTACAATTGCTGTGACTCCTTTGCAGGGTGTTTGCCCACTTACTATCAGTGAAATTATACAGGCTTGTAGGGTTTGCCACAAGTCTGGTATATCTGTCATTTTTCCTCTTCTAAAAATTTATATAGAAATTTATACCCTACATGGTTTTTGCATTTAAATAATTTTTTGTAATTGTTTTGCATTATACCCCATTTGTTTCTCCGTTTTATTAATTATTATTTAGTGGTTTTGCAAACATACTGTCACAGTTTCGCCTCCCCGTCCACATGGCTAGGGGGGGCGGAGTCTTCTCCCGGGCCTCACTTCCGGAGCTTGGATGCTTTAAAAACTGACATCTCCGGTGAACAAGCGCCGGGTATAAGCTTAGCGCTGCTTTGCCTGTGATTGCTGGTCCTGTAAGTGTTATCCTGATCCATCTGCTCCTGTGCCCCCGTGCCATGTCTGTGTTCCGTCCCCTAGTCATCCCTCCATACCTCTATCCCCTTTCCGACTTCCCCACTCGGTTGCTTCCTCTGGTACTGACCTCGTCCTGACCTCCGCTTCTGCTCGTTCCTCTGGTCCTCTTTCTGCCCGTACTGTGTTTGACCCAGCCTGCCTGACCATTCCTCATATGCCCCGCAGCTCTGCTCCCTAGCTGTGCTAAGAGGCAGTGTACGCGTACACACTGTGCATCCACTTCCTGGTTCTTGTTGCTCCGTGTACTGTCTTCTGCTGCAGAGCTCCGGCTCCCCCTGTTGGCAGCTTGAGACATTTTATGGGTAAAAAAATGTACGATATATGAACAACAGTAATTAGCAATGATTGATAAATTAATAAGTACTACAAGGTCAAAACAAAAATAAGTGATAGAGAAAAGTGTAAAAATTATCAGCTCACTGTAAGTCAAAATCTGCAAATATACCTTGCAAATATACCTTGCCATAGGGCTCTGTCCTAAAGCAAACAAGGGATACACCTAGCTAGTTCTCAGTTATGTACCGGTTTCTAACCCATTTGTCTTAAGGCGACTTTACATACAGAGATAAATCTGCGGAAGATCTGTGGTTGCAGTGAAATTGTGGACAATCAGTGCCAGGTTTGTGGCTGTGTACAAATGGAACAATATGTCCATGATTTCACTGCAACCACAGATCTGCCAAAGATTTATCTCGGTGTGTAAAGTGGCCTTTAGTTGAGGTATGACACATATCCCAAGTGGGTTTGAAAAGTACAAACCTTTCTTATCTGGATCTGGTGTTTTTAACGGGATGCTACAAAAAAAGTTTCTTAGAAAATTAATATTTTGGCAAAAACATTGTTACTTAATAGTCTATCCAGTCAGAATATTGTAAAAAGGAAGCAATTTCAATTAAAAAAGTTTATGACTTTTTTTTAAAATTCTTAATTAGACCAGGGGATTATCAGATAATTTCCTAGACTTTCAAGATATAGTATTATATAGACAATTAGATTAGGACTTCATATGAGAGAATATAGACAATATATGGTTGATCATCATATACTGTATAAATCCAAATCTACTTAAGGTCAAAACAAGTCTCATTAGGGAAAAGCAACAGTGGATCTTGTATGAGCTCATGTCGACTTTGCATTGCATAAGCTTTTACTCTGTCTGTAGTTGGCTATCTGTAGCTTTACTGTCATTACAGTACTTTGCCCTCAATTAGTGATGGGCGGACCCAGACTGTAAAAGTCCGGATCTGCACAGTTTCAATTGTACCAGAGTGCCAGACCTGGGATTCTCAGAGAATTCCGGGCATTAATCCCGATCCAGCAACTCTGGAAATAAATAAATAAATAAAAAATAAAAATAAAAGGAAAAATAAAGAGAAGAAGAATAAAGCAAACGCTTTATACTTACCAAGTCTCCTACACGGCTGTAACTGTTCCCAAGGCCGTTTATTCACTTCCAGGGCCGTGCATTAGCCTTCATGCATATGCACTGCTTTCCACACCCACAGGCCTCTGTAATTAGTTGCAGTCAGATTCGCCTCCATGCTGAGTGACAGCATGACTGACGCTTCCAACCACAGGCGCTGTACGCGGGTCTATATCGTACAGTAAAAATAAATGCAAAAAATTGGTGTAGGGTCCCCCCATATTATGAAAGCCAGTACAGATAAAGCCAGGGCCACAGGCTGCAGCCTCCAGGCCTGCGCTTATCTTGGCTGTGAATCAAAATTAAATGAATAATTATAAAGAAAATGTGCAGCCCTCCCAATTTTGATACCCAGCCAAGATAAAACCTGACAGACACGGCTGGTATTCTCAGGCTGGGGAGACCCATGCTTATAGGGCCCCCACCTAAAAAATGGCAGACTGCAGCTGCCCAGGATTGCCATATCTATTAGATGCAACAATCTCAGCACTTTACCTGGCTCTTAGCGATTGCAGTGGCAATCAGGATAATAAGGGTTTCATCGCAACTCACAGCTGCCACTAAGCCCTAGATTAGTAATGGCAGGCGTCTATGAGAGACCCCCATCACTAATCTGTAACTGAAAGTAAATAAACACCGAAAAATCCTTTATTTGAAATAAAATACAAAAAAACCCTCTTTCACCACTTTATTAACCTTCCAAATACCCCTGCAGATTCGATATAATCCACACGAGGTTCCATGACTATTCTAGCTCTGCTAAATCTGAAGCTCACAGTACGCACCATAGAACATGACCGCATGTTGTGGACTTCAGGCAAAGACTAAGTGAGCCGCAAATACTTTTTCAAGGCACTGTATAACAATGTCACGTGAGCCCCGTGAGAGCCAGTGCCAACATAGGGGGTAAATGTAGGCTGTTAATTTACAAGAGAAAATATAGAAATTGAAAAGGGGTTTTCACAGTAGTGAACAACCCCTTTAATGTATAGTATGGATGTTCGTTTCCATAAAATTAAAATTCTGGCTCTGGGATGCTGGACTTTATAAATGTAGAAAATCCATGGTTTCAAAAGCTAATCAAAGCCAATACAAAAGCTTTGCTACTGAGCTTCAATAGAAATGCTCATATACTAAATTTGGTTGAGTAACAAATATTGAACCATGAATTATTTAATGCAAAAATAGTGTCATTGGTGAAATTGAGCAAAACTTTGCTGTCCACTATGTGCAAATCAGGAGTCAATGCATGACATGCTTATAGATTATTCGGCTAGCATACACTGATGCTTGAAAAGGTATTTAAACAAAAATATATAATTGTTTCTACAAATTCATCTGAATATTTATTGTTGTAAGATCAGGCAGGCAGAAACACTCATGCAATATTCAGAGCTTTGGCATTTGAGTAAATATCACTAAATATTTAAAAAGTCTCCGGAGAAATGTTTTATAAGATTGTATCCATGTGCTGCAGAGCCATTGCTTAAATATTCAGTCAGTTGAGGTAGATTTGATGGATTTTATTGAATGCACAGAACAGCTACCTCTGTGGGTCCAGCAGGATTTGGGAGAATCCCAAAATGCCTGTGGCATCCTTTATTCATACTGACTTGGAACACAACGAAAGGTATGAAGACAACATTGTAGCAGGCACAGTTGTATGTCATGAATATGCACCACATCCTCCATTCATTTTGTACTTGCATTTCATGAAGAAATTGAAATATTTAACATTTTCTGTTTGTTGAATGCACACTTGCAGATTATTGATATACAGTTGTCTCACTAGATGTTTCGCAAACTGAGCCTTATCCAAGAAAATTGCTGTTTTCTTCTCTGACCTGCATGTAAATTCAATATTCAATTATTAAAAGAAAAAAAAAATCTTTCTCCCTTAACTAGCCCTTTGTATTCCTTATTTGCATATAATTAATTACCATTCTCCACACCTTTTGATTGGAGCAATTTAATCAAACCACATAAGCCAAAACTTTACACCATCATATTAACCTGTTTTTTTTTTCGATCTTACCATTCAAAGATCCATAATATGAGTGGTAATGCTTATTAATACCATAATGGGGAACATATCAATTTTCATATTTCCTCTTGACAGTAAATTATCTTTATTGTAGAGGCTGCAGAAATCTAGGCACTGCCAAATACAGTGGGGAAAATAAGTATTTGATACACTGCCAATTTTGCAAGATTTCCCACCTACAGATAATGGAGAGGTCTGTAATTTTTATCGTAAGTACATTTCAACTATGTGTCACATGGTGTTCAGCTCTAAACGTACCAAGTATCATGGCGGCTTCTGAGCCTGTTCACACAGCAGAGTCTGACACATCACACTATGGTTTCCCTGGAGCTTTGGAGTTGCACAGTCAGACTTGAGGTGGTCAACCAGTGGTGTGCTTATTAGTGATCAGACTAGCAGAAGTTACGGTAATTTCTGCTAGCCTGTGGAATGCTGCTAGGGTCACAGGTTATAGGAAACCTATCACAGCTGCCTCTACCCATTAAACGATGGTGGAGTCTGTTCCTCCACGCTGATTATAGCTTCATTTGCATATGCTGTGGTAATCTTGTTCTGGTGATCTCCTGTGCAATCTGTGGTGTGTTGTGGAAATATTCTTGTTGTCTGTTTATGTCCTCCCTGACTATTTCCTCCTGAGCACATATTGTCTTACCTTTGTGTGCATGTGCATTGAGTTTTGCTTTTTCCCTGTCTATTTGTGCGGGATAAACCATTTGTGTCCCAGCTCTCCCCGGAGGTGGGGGAGAAAGGGTATAGACCAGGGTTATTTAGGAGCTAGGGTTAGGAAGGTGGCCCAAACATCATCACCATTAGATGTATCTTTGGGAACAGAGACAGCTAGGGCAAAGCTAGCCCTAGGGCCAGTGTAGGTGTCACTATTCCAAGTTACCTCATCACACTCCATAACACTGTGACAGACAGAATCCCCCATAAAATGCAGAAAATGATAATGTATGATATTTAAATAAATTGCATTTTATTGTATGAAGTAAGTATTTGATACAATAAAAAACCCCTGAATATTTGATACGGAAACCTTTGCAATTACAGAGGTCAGGCGTTTCCTGTAGTTCTTGACCAAGTTTGCACACATTGAAGCAGGGATTTTGTCTCAGTCCTTCATAGAGATCTTCTCCAGATGTTTCAGGTTTCAAGGCTGTCGCTGGGCAACATTGAGGTTCAGCTCCCTCCAAAGATTTCTATTGGGTTCAGGTCTGTAGACTGGTTAGTCCACTCCAGGACCTTGAAATGCTTCTTTTGAAATTATTCCTTAGAAGCGCTGGCTGCGTGTTTTGGGTCATTGTCACGCTGGGAGACCCAATCATGATCCATCTTCAATGGTCTTACTGACGGAAGGAGGTTGTTGGTAAAAAAAACAAAAACATTTTGATAATATGACTCCATCCATCCTCCCTTCAATATGGTGCAGTTGCCCTGTCCTCTTTGCAGAAAAGCACCCCCTAAATATGATGTTTACACCCCCATGCTTCACAGTTGAGACAGTGTTCTTGACTGGTATTCAGTCTCCTTTTTTCTCCAAACACTGCAAGGCGAATTTATAACAAAAAGTTCTATTCTGGTCTCATCTAACCACATGACCTTCTCTCATGCCTCCTCTGGATCATCCAGATGGTCATTGGTGAACTTCAAACGGGCCTGGACATGTGCTGGCGTAAGCAAGGGGAACTTGCGTGCACTACAGGATTTTAATCCATGATGGCGTAAGTGTGATGCTAAGGCTAAGTACACATGACGAGTAAAACGGAGCGAGTGGAATGTGATGAAAGAAAATCACATTCCACTCGGACCAATGTTACTGTATGGGGCCGCTCCCATGAAAGATTTTTTTTCTCAGCCCTAATCGGACAGAGATAACAATCGCAGAATGTGAGTAGAGGAAGAAAGAGTCACTAACCAACGCCTTGCATAAAAGTTCACTTTATTCAGAAGGTTCGCTAAGAACATGTGGGAGATAAGCCGGGTGCAGGCACACCACGGGACGACAGCCATTTTGTGCTACATGCGCTTCTAAGGGTCCTACTTCCTCTACTCCTGGATTTATTCACAAGGAGTGGACTGCTGCTGTAGTCAGTGCTTCAACAGCCACCACACACAGACATATCCAGGACACGGGCTACAATTGTCGCATTTCTTGTGTCAAGCCACTCATGACCAATAGACAATGCCAAAATTGTCTTACCTGGGTCAAGGAGAAAAAGAACTGAACAATGGCTCAGTGGTCCAAGGTGATGTTTTCAGGTGAAAGTAAATTTTGCATTTCATTTGGAAATTAAGGTCCCAGAGTCTGGAGGAAGAGGGGAGAGGCACAGAATCCAAGCTGCTTGAGGTCTAGTGTGAAGTTTCCACAATCACTGATGGTTTGGGGAGCCATGTCATCTGCTGGTGTAGGTCCACTGTGTTTTAGCAAGACCAAAGTCAGAGCAGCCATCTACAAGGAGATTTTAGACCACTTCATGCTTTCCTCTGCCAACAAGCTTTTTGGAGATGGAAATTTCATTTTCCAGCAGGACTTGCTACCTGTCCACACTGCCAAAAGTATCAATACCTGGTTTAATGACAGTATCACTGTGCTTGATTGGCCAGCAAACATGCCTGACATAAATCCTATGGAAAATCTATGGAGTATTGTCAAGAGGAAGATGAGAGACACCAGACCCAACAATGCAGTCGAGCTGAAGGCTTCTATCAAAGAAACCTAGTGTCACAGGCTGATCGCCTCCATGCCACGCCGCATTGATGTAGTAATTCATGCAAAAGGAGCCTCGATCAAGTATTGAGTGCATTTACTGTACATACTTTTCAGTAGGCACCAACATTTCTGAGTTTAAAATCATTTTTTCAGTTCGTCTTATATAATATTAAAATTTTCTGAGATTTTAACTTTTCAGTTTTCATTGGCTGTAAGCCATAATCATCAACATTAACAGAAATAAACACTTGAAATAGATCACTCTGTTTGTAATGACTCTATATAATATACTTTTCCCTTTTTGTGTTGAATTACTGAAATAAATTAACTTTTTTTTGATATTCTAATTGAGATACACTTGTATATTTTAGACAGTGAATATTAAAAATAAAAATATATATATATTTTTAATGAAAAACAAATATTTTATATTTTTTGGACGTTAGTTGAATTGCTTGTGTATAATTTATTAATATAAACATTATACCAGAGCATTTTAGCCTGTCAGTGGTATACTGGCAGACAATCAATTAGGTCATACCTTTATCATGTCCTAATAGACAGATATTGATGGCAGACTATTTAATAAGCTCCCAACCAATTGGCATCTTGCAATGTAGAGGGGTGCCGATAGCAAGACAAATACATCTTTCATTGTGCATAACAAATATTCCACTCATGACAGATATCTGTTAAGATGTTAATGTAAACCTTTCAAAACTTTTTTTTCTTTAAAGGAAATCTAATCAGTAAGACTCAACCCACCCAAACCGAATATATGAACATGCAGGTCTTTAAAATGTAAATCCATCAACATCTTTATATCTAATATCTGTTGCTGCATTCTTGTTTAGTTAGCAATTTTATTCATATGCAAATTGGGTATTAAAGGGGTTTGTCTTAATAAATAAATAACTGGAAAAAAATCCTAAAATCTTATGTGTATTCCTGCTACTATATGCAGAAATGTATAGTTTAGAGGCAAAAACTGATGAAAGGTCCTCTTTAACCCCTTCACCCCTGGGTGATTTTCCATTTTTGCCTCAGCTTCTTCCAAGAGCCATTACTTTTTTTTATTGTTTGTGGGACGAGTTGTACTTTTCACACCATTCACTCTGCCCCATATTGTACTGGAGAACAGGGAAAAAAAAAAACTCCAAGTACTTTGAAATTGCAAAAAAAGTGTTTTGGGGTTTTATTATTTACAATGTTCACTATATGGTAAAAGTGACCTGGTAAAGTGATTCCCCAGGTCAGTACGAGGTTGTAGATAATAGTTTTACTTTTACCTAAATGGTGATAAAAAATTCAGATGCTTGTAAAAAAAAAAAAACGCTTTTGTAGCCATTTTCCGAGACCCGTAGCATTCTCATTTTTTGGGATCTGGGACTCAGTGATGGCTTATTCTTTGCGTCTTGAGCACACGTTTTTAAATTATGCAATTTTTGGGTAGATCCAATGTTTTGATCGCCAGTAGTTGCATTTTAATGCAATGTTGTGGGAGCCAAAAAAAACCCCGGAATTCTGGCGCTATGATTTTTTTTTCTCGCTACGCCCTTAGCAGATCAGACTGATATTATATTTTGATAAATCTAGCATTTCTGAACACGGCAATACCAAATATCTGTACTTTGTTTTATTTTCAATGGGGCAAAAGGGGAGTGATTTGAACTTTTAGGGTTTTTTCATATTTTTAAAAACTTTTTGTGTGTGTTTACAACTTTTATTGATTTTACTATTCCCCCTAGGGGACTTTATGCCTGTAATGTCTGAATGCTTCTGGTGATCTCCTGTGTCAGGAGTGCCAGCGCTGTATAGTATTTTACACTGTAAATAACAGTAAGACACTAAATAGTAAGCTTCTAAGCTCCCTCCCTGAGGTGGCTGCAGGTAGCCAGCATGTAATATTGCTAATCTTAGTCTATGCAGAGGATTGTGGAGCTCTGTCCGCTTTCAACATAAATGAAAAAAATTGATCTGAACACACTTTAGATCTTAAAGGGAACCTGTCAGATGCAATTTGCACCCAGAACCACAAGTAGTTCTGGGTGCATATTGCTAATCCCTGCTTAATGGTCCCTGTATCTAGTAGCATGGATTAAGAGATCTTTAGATAAAGTATTTCTAAAGATATTTTATCATATGCTAATGAGCACGGG
Source organism: Anomaloglossus baeobatrachus (assembly GCF_048569485.1). Classification (NCBI taxonomy): domain Eukaryota; kingdom Metazoa; phylum Chordata; class Amphibia; order Anura; family Aromobatidae; genus Anomaloglossus; species Anomaloglossus baeobatrachus. The sequence continues at coordinate 426,222,076 of NC_134358.1, forward strand.
GACTAGCCACAAGGGCATTAAGGGTGCTTCACACACAGCGAGCTCGCTGCCGAGATCGCTGCTGAGTCACGCTTTTTGTGACGCAGCAGTGACCTCATTAGCGATCTCGCTGTGTGTGACACTGAGCAGCGATCTGGCCCCTGCTGCGAGATCGCTGCTCCTTATACACAGCCCTGGTTCGTTTTCTTCAAAGGCGCTCTCCCACTGTGACACAGATCGCTGTGTGTGACAGCGAGAGAGCGACGAAATGAAGCGAGCAGGGAGCAGGAGCCGGCATATTTCAGCTGCGGTAAGCTGTAACCAAGATAAACATCGGGTAACCAAGGTGGTTACCCGATATTTACCTTAGTTACCAGCCTCCGCAGCTCTCACGCTGCCTGTGCTGCCGGCTCCGGCTCTCTGCACATGTAGCTGCATTACATATCGGGTTAATTAACCCGATGTGTACTGTAGCTAGGAGAGCAAGGAGCCAGCGCTAAGCAGTGTGCGCGGCTCCCTGCTCTCTGCACATGTAGCTGCATTACACATCGGGTTAATTAACCCGATGTGTACTGTAGCTAGGAGAGCAAAGCTAAGCGGTGTGCGCTGGTAACTAATGTAAACATCGGGTAACCATACCCGATGTTTACCTTAGTTACCAGTGTCCGCAGCTTCCAGACGCCGGCTCCGTGCAAGCGCAGCGTCGCTTGCAAGTCGCTGCTGGCTGGGGGCTGGTCACTGGTCGCTGGTGAGATCTGCCTGTTTGACAGCTCACCAGCGACAATGTAACGATGCAGCAGCGATCCTGACCAGGTCAGATCACTGGTCGGATCGCTGCTGCATCGCTAAAGTGTGAAGGTACCCTTAGTTCCTGCGCTCATTTCGCCCTCTTAGCATGGTAGCACGCCCACAGGGTCGCGCTAACATGCTAGTCAATGCAGCATCACCAGCGCTAACACACATACCTATGTCCCTGGTGACTGTCCAGTGAATGTCCGGCACTTCCAGTCATGTAGCCAGGTGTATGAAACCCAGCATCAGAGAGGTCTAGTGCGCAAGACCATAAGTGCTAGGACTTTTGATCAGAAGTCACAGCGGTGAACAGGTATGCATGTTAGCGCTGGTTATGTTGCCCTGACTAGCATGTTAGCATGACCATGTGGGCGTGCTACCATGCTAAAAGGGCGGAATGAGTGCAGGAACTAATGCCCTTGCGATGTGACTAGTCCCTGCACACATTAGCATATGATAAAATATCTTTAGAAAAACTTTTTCTGAAGATCTCTTTATGTATACTACTAGATACTGGGACTGCTAGGAAGGGATTAGCAATATGCACCCAGAACTGCTCGTGGTTTTGAGTGCATATTGCACCCGACAAGGTCCCTTTAAACTTAAATTTTTAAAAATCTTAAAAAACTTCTACCAAGATGTGAGGTTTTCCCTATACAAAGGGAATAACTGCCTGATAGATGACGGTCCAACCACTTGGACCCCCAGTGATCCTGAGAATGGGGCTCTGAATAAAGCAGAGGTAGAGCAAGTGTACCTCGCCACCATTTATTCTCAATGGGAATGCAACTGATGTCTCTGGCATTCCCTATGATTAGGGGATAACGTCATAACTAGATATAAACTCTTAATAAAATGCAATAATAAACGGTGCCAATGATCAGAATCTTATGTATAATAAATGAAATAAGGGACATCTATAAATTTCACAAATATTTTCACAAAATTGTACATTAAAGTTTCTTTAGTTAAAGGATTATTCCCATCTCCAAGATCCTATCTTAATATGTAAGTGTAATAATAATAATAATAATAATAATGATAATATCAAACACATCAAATCAGAAATGTAGTATACAGTGATGGTAAAAAGTATTGGCACCCCTGCAATTCTGTCAGATAATACTCAGTTTATTTTTGAAAATGATTGCAATCACAAATTCTTTGGTCGTATTATCGTCATTTAATTTGTCTTCAATGAAAAAAAAATAAAAAAAAATGTCATAAAGCCAAATTGGATATAATTCCACACCAAACATAAAAAAGGGGGTGGACAAAAGTATTGGCACTGTTTGAAAAATCATGTGATGCTTCTCTAATTTGTGTAATTAACAGCACCTGTAACATACCTGTGGCACCTAACAGGTGTTGGCAATAACGAAATCACACTTGCAGCCAGTTGACATGGATTAAAGTTAACTCAACCTCTCTCCTGTGTCCTTGTGTGTACCACACTGTACATGGAGAAAAGAAAGAAGACCAAAAAACTGTCTGAGGACTTGAGAATCCAAATTGTGAGGAAAAATGAGCAATCTCAAGACTACAAGTCCATCTCAAAAGACCTGAAAGTTCCTGTGTCTACGGTGCGCAGTTTCATCAAGAAGTTTAAAGCCCATGGCACTGTGGCTAACCTCCCTAGATGTGGAAGGAAAAGAAAAATTGACGAGAAATTTCAATGCAAGATTGTGCGGATGGTGGATAAAGAACCTCGACTAACATCCAAACAAGTTCATGCTGCCCTGCAGTCCGAGGGTACAACAGTGTCAACCTGTAATATCCGTCGGCGTCTGAATGAAAAGGGACTGTATGGTAGGATACCCAGGAAGACCCCACTTCTTACCCCGAGACATAAAAAAGCCAGGCTGGAGTTTGCCAAAACTTACCTGAGAAAGCCTAAAATGTTCTCTGGTCAGATGAGACAAAAGTGGAGCTTTTTGGGAAAAGCCATCAACATAGAGTTTACAGTTAAAAAAAGAGTCATTCAAAGAAAAGAACACAGTCCCTACAGTCAAACATGGTGGAGGTTCCCTGATGTTTGGGGTTGCTTTGCTGCTTCTGGTACTGGACTGCTTGACTGTGTGCATGGCATTATGAAGTCTGAAGACTACCAACAAATTTTGCAGCATAATGTAGGGCCCACTGTGATAAAGCTGGGTCTCCCTCAGAGGTCATGGGTCTTCCAGCAGGACAATGACCCAAAACACACTTCAAAAAGCACTAGAAAATGGTTTGAGAGAAAGCACTGGAGACTACTAAAGTGGCCAGCAATGAGTCCAGACCTGAATCCCATAGAACACCTGTGGAGAGATCTCAAAATGGAAGTTTGGAGAAGGCACCCTTCAAATCTCAGAAACCTGGAGCAGTTTGCCAAAGAAGAATGGTCTAAAATTCCAGCAGAGCATTGTAAGAAACTCATTGATGGTTACCGGAAGCGGTTGTTCGCAGTTATTTTGGCTAAAGGTTGTGCAACCAAGTATTAGGTTAAGGGTGCCAATACGTTTGTCTGGCCCATTTTTGGAGTTTTGTGTAAAATGATCAATGATTTGATTTTTGTTTCGTTCTCTTTTGTGTTTTTTCATTGCAAGAAAAATAAATGACGTTAATAATACCAAAGAATTTGTGATTGCAATCATTTTCAAGAAACTGAGTATTATCTGACAGAATTGCAGGGGTGCCAATACTTTTAGCCAGCACTGTAGTTCTTCTGATTTACTATGTCCATTACCTCATGTTCAGGGCATTGCAGGACCTTAAGTATCCAAGGTGACGACCCCCTAAGGTCCTGCAAAGCTCTGAACATGAGGTAAGGGACATCGTGAATCAGAAGAACTATACTACATTTCTAATTGGAGGTATCTGCAAATATTATTTTTATTATTACACCTACTATATATTAGGATAGAATCTTGGCGATGGGAATACCCCTTTAAGTACGGTATGTCCAAGAGATAATACTTAATTGCACTTTTAACAGCATCTGTCTGGTCATAACATATGTAGACTTAATGCATGTTTATGCCTACTAAATTATTTTATGTAAAAGAGGAACAATAAATGAAGATCTCCTAATCCTGCAGACAGAAACCTTACAGAAATACATAAGTGTTTTATTTGTATAGCTTCACTCTCCTCAAGCATTGCATTATTAAGCATTGTGCAGAAACAAATCCACGCACGTGATTTGTGTCTATAAAACCTGACCTTCTGAAATCAATGTTTCCCTCCCCTTCAATGTATTGAGCAGATAATCTACTGAAAGGTCAAAACTTCTAACAAAAATTAAGCCGTCCTTGAGCAATGCACAGACAGTAGGTTAAGTGGACTGCGTTTCACATGACTGACAATTCAAATTACTCACATATAACGTGCATATGAAAAGGTTTTATTGATTTCTTACATAAATTCAAAGTTCATAACTAAAATCAACTGAACTTTACTTTGGCTGTGTGGTTGTGTATGGATCACAAGTAAAATAGTCCAAAAACATAACAGAAAACGCACACAGTACCAGAGAAACATCCTGTGGGTTCATGGTCTGAAATTATGAGAAGTCCTAAAGGTCCAGTAGAAGAGAAGACTGACCAACTACATACCACTGATGATTAAACATACCTAACTTACCTTACCAAACTGATGATACATCTTGTGTGAGAAAAACTTACAAAGTAACAAAGTGGATTTGCATATATCCTGTATAGCTAGGATACATGCCCACGATCAGGATCCGACGCGGCGGGTCCTGACCTGTGGGTCCGCGGACTACGAGTCTCTTCCGTATGAGACCGCCGCTGCTCATGTCCATGATAGGGGTTTGTGCAGTAACTTGCGGTCTATCTTCTGTTTTCCCTGCAGAGAACGCTTGCAACTGTGCAGCAAACAATTGACATGCTTGTGGCTTGAAAAGATGCACCGCAGGTCAGTTTACGGTGCGGGCAGTACACGTACAGTGGGCATGGAATTTCTAGAAATCCCTTCCACTATACTTGTACAACACAGCGTTTTGGATGCAGCTGAGGGATGCTGTGTCCAAAACGCTGCAAACACTAATCGTGGTCACGTAACCTCAGAGAAGAATACCCTGAATCATTCTCAACATTAGGCCCAAGGAACATGAGTTAGCCACACAGAACTTTCATATGCATATATTTTAAATTATATTTCATATGCTTCTATTCAGAATGACTGAAGACAGAAGATGGTGAAGCAGTAATTTATGCAAAAGGAACCTCCTTTATGTTAATATATAAAACGGAGCATTTGGAGAAGTGTCCTTCGGTATAAAGGGTGTTGGCCTAAAAACCGCAGTGATTTGGGATTACAATGTTAGTAAATATACTCACTAGACATAAGTCTCCTGCGACACAATTTGATTATTATTTTCAGAATGATCTTTGTTCAGTCATCATAATTTTGACAATCACAAAAAATGCTTTTATACTGATCAATTCTCATGACTGCTAGGTACGTTTGCCTGGAAATCATACAATTCAACCCATGCAGGAGGCCTGGGCGCCTGATGAACTGTGATTTCATCTATGCTAGGTACTTCATGGACTATTACCTGGAGATCATACAATTCAGGTCATCCAGGAGGCCTGACGCCTCATGAACTTTTTTGAGGCAGGATCGCTCAGAGGTTTCTCTATCGAAGACAATGCGGCCATTGATGAAGAAAAGGGTTAAAATCCCTTTTGTACCTCCTCTCACCTTCTTTGTTATCTCTCAATATAGTTATGTGTGAGTTCTCCTCTCTTTACTCTCTTTCTGATCCCTTTTTCCCTATCACAGTCTTTAATATTTGTTTTAGCAGGAAGCAGTGATAGCATACTAGGGGGTATGATATATAGTGTATTTTATCCTATGCCATATGTTGTGCTCTCATGTCATGTATAATAAATGTATAATAATAGCTATTTATCATATGCAGCAACTTAGCCTGCGCTGCATCACAATATATTGTATAGCTATTTATTTATTTCTTTTTAGCAGGATAATGTGCCATGCCACACAGCTAGGTCAAACAATGTGTGGATGAAAGGGACCACCACATAAAAATTCTGTAATGGACAGTCCAATCTCCAGACCTGAACCACATTGAAAACCTCTGTAATGTAATAAAGAGGAAGATGGATAGTCAGAAGCCATCAAACAAAGAAGAACTGCTTCAATTTTTGCGCCAGGAGTGGCATAAGGTCACCCAAAAGCATTGTGTAAGACTGGTGGAAACCATGCCAAGATGCATGAAATCTGTGATTAAAAATCATGGTTATTCCACAAAATATTGATTTCTGAACTTTTCCTGAGTAAACAGAAGTATTGTTGTTTCTAAATGATTATGAACTTGTTTTCTTTGCATTATTTGAGGTCTGAAAGTAATGCATTTAGTTGATTTTGACCAGTTCTCATTTTCAAAAAATAAATACATAATGTATTGCTTGGAAATTTGGAGACAGGTTGTCAGTAGTTTATAGAATAAAAGAACAATTTACATTTTACTCAAATACAGTTAGGTCCAGAAATATTTGGACAGTGACACAATTTTCGCGAGTTGGGCTCTGCATGCCACCACATTGGATTTGAAATGAAACCTCTACAACAGAATTCAAGTGCAGATTGTAACGTTTAATTTGAAGGTTTGAACAAAAATATCTGATAGAAATTGTAGGAATTGTACACATTTCTTTACAAACACGCCACATTTTAGGAGGTCAAAAGTAACTGGACAAATAAACCAAACCCAAACAAATTTTTTTTATTTTCAATATTTTGTTGCGAATCCTTTGGAGGCAATTACTGCCTTAAGTCTGGAACCCATGGACATCACCAAACGCTGGGTTTCCTCCTTCTTAATGCTTTGCCAAGCCTTTACAGCCGCAGCCTTCAGGTCTTGCTTGTTTGTGGGTCTTTCCGTCTTAAGTCTGGATTTGAGCAAGTGAAATGCATGCTCAATTGGGTTAAGATCTGGTGATTGACTTGGCCATTGCAGAATGTTCCACTTTTTTGCACTCATGAACTCCTGGGTAGCTTTGGCTGTATGCTTGGGGTCATTGTCCATCTGTACTATGAAGCGCCGTCCGATCAACTTTGCGACATTTGGCTGAATCTGGGCTGAAAGTATATCCCGGTACACTTCAGAATTCATCCGGCTACTCTTGTCTGCTGTTATGTCATCGATAAACACAAGTGACCCAGTGCCATTGAAAGCCATGCATGCCCATGCCATCACGTTGCCTCCACCATGTTTTACAGAGGATGTGGTGTGCCTTGGATCATGTGCCGTTCCCTTTCTTCTCCAAACTTTTTTCTTCCCATCATTCTGGTACAGGTTGATCTTTGTCTCATCTGTCCATAGAATACTTTTCCAGAACCGAGCTGGCTTCATAAGGTGTTTTTCAGCAAATTTAACTCTGGCCTGTCTATTTTTGGAATTGATGAATGGTTTGAATCTAGATGTGAACCCTTTGTATTTACTTTCATGGAGTCTTCTCTTTACTGTTGACTTAGAGACAGATACACCTACTTCACTGAGAGTGTTCTGGACTTCAGTTGATGTTGTGAACGGGTTCTTCTTTACCAAAGAAAGTATGCGGCGATCATCCACCACTGTTGTCATCCGTGGACGCCCAGGCCTTTTTGAGTTCCCAAACTAAACCAGTCAATTCCTTTTTTCTCAGAATGTACCCGACTGTTGATTTTGCTACTCCAAGCATGTCTGCTATCTCTCTGATGGATTTTTTCTTTTTTTTCAGCCTCAGGATGTTCTGCTTCACCTCAATTGAGAGTTCCTTAGACCGCATGTTGTCTGGTCACAGCAACAGCTTCCAAATGCAAAACCACACACCTGTAATCAACCCCAGACCTTTTAACTACTTCATTGATTACAGGTTAACGAGGGAGACGCCTTCAGAGTTAATTGCAGCCCTTAGAGTCCCTTGTCCAATTACTTTTGGTCCCTTGAAAAAGAGGAGGCTATGCATTACAGAGCTATGATTCCTAAACCCTTTCTTCGATTTGGATGTGAAAACTCTCATATTGCAGCTGGGAGTGTGCACTTTCAGCCCATATTATATATATAATTGTATTTCTGAACATGTTTTTGTAAACAGCTAAAATAACAAAACTTGTGTCACTGTCCAAATATTTCTGGACCTAACTGTATATACATATAAAGAGAAAAATCAGAAAAACTAAAAATTTTGCAGTGGTCTCTTAAGGGCACTTTACACACAGCGACATCGCTAGCGATATCGCTGGTGAAAGCACTCGCCCCCGTCGGTTGTGCGTCACAGGCAAATTGCTGCCCGTGGCGCACAACATCGCTAAGAACGGTCACACGTACTTACCTGCCTAGCGACGTCGTGTGGCCGGCGAACCGCCTCCTTCCTAAGGGGGCGGTTTGTGCGGTGTCACAGCGACGTCACTAAGCGGCCGCCCAATAGAAGCGGAGGGGCGGAGATGAGCGGATGGAACATCCCGCCCACCTCCTGCCTTCCTAATTGCAGGCGGCCGCAGGTACGGTGATGTTCCTCGTTCCTGCCGTGTCACACATAGCGATGCGTGCTTCCGCAGGAATGACGAACAACCCGCAACAGCAACGATAATTGGGAATAGAACGATGCGTCGACGATCAACTATAAGGTAAGTAATTTTGATCGTTAACGGTCGTTCATGTGTTTCACACGCAACGACGTCGCTAATGAGGCCGGATGTGCGTCACGTATTCCGTGACCCCAACGACATCTCGTTAGCGATGTCGTTGCATGTAAAGCGACCTTTAATTTTTGCCAGAGCAGTATATCACACATGCACACACAGTCATGGCAGAAAATATTGGCTCCCTTGAAATAGTTCCAGAAAATAGAGTATTTTGCACAGAAAATTATTGCAATTAGAGGTATTGTTATATATATATATATATACACACACACACACACACACACACACACACACACACACACACACACACACACACGTTTATTTCCTTTGTTTGTATTGAGAGAACCCCAAAAACAATAGAAAAAGGCAAATTGGACATAATTTCATACAAAAATCCAAAAATGGGCAGGACAAAGTTGTTAGCACTCTCAACTTAATATTTGGCTGCACACCCTTTGGAAAAAATAACTGCAGTCACTTCCTATAACCATCAACTAGCTTCTTACACATCTCAACTGGAATTTTTGACCACTCATTTTTTTGCAAACTGCTCTAGGTCTCTCATATTTAAGAGTGCCTTTTTCCAACACCAATTTTAGTATCTTTCCACAGATGTTCAATGGGATTTAGATCCGGACTTCTACCAGGCCACTTCATAACTCCCCAGCATTTTGTATCCATCCATTTCTGAGTGCTTCTTGAAACCTGTTTGGGGTCATTGTCCTGCTGGAAGACCCATGACACATGCATATCCAAGTTTCTGACACTGTGCACTATATTGCAAGCCAAAATCCTTTGGTAATCTTCAGATTTCATGATGCCTCATACACAGTCAAGGCACCCAGTGCCAGAGGCAGCAAAACAAGCCCAAAACATCTTTGACAGCAGGTACTGTGTTCATTTCTTTGTAGAAGTTGTTTCTTTTTTGGTCAATAGAAGAATGATGTGGGTTACTAAAAAGCTCTATCTTGGTCTCATCTGTCCACTAGATGCTTTCTTTGAAGGATTTTGTCTTCCTTGCGGACATTTTGGCAAACTGCAGTACCGCTTTTTCATGCCTCTCTATGTCAGCAGTGAGGTTCTCCTGGGTCTCCTGCCAAAGCATTTAATTTAAATGTTATCAAATAGTTTGTGCTGACACTGATGCACCCTGAGCCTGCAGGACAGCTTGAATTTCATTGGAACTTGATTGGGGCTGCTTATCCACTACCCAGGCTATCCTGCGTTGCAACGTTTCATCAATTTTTTCTCTGCCGTCCAGGAAAATCAGCTATAAGTTTTAAACTGCTTGATTATGTTGCACACCGTGGACAAAGGAACATCAAGATCTCTGGAATTGGACTTGTAACCTTGAGATTGTTGACAATGTTTCAACAATTTTCATTCTCAAGTTCTCAGACAGATTTCTTCTTGTCTATGTCCTCCATGCTTAGTGTGGCACACACAGACACACACAATGCAAAGATGGACTTAACTTCTCCCCTTTTTATTTGGTTTCAGGTGTGATTTTCATATTGCCCAAAGCCATTGCTTGCTATAGGTGAGCTTGTATGAGCATCACATGTTTGAAAAAAAAGTTGTTTACCCACAATTTCGGTAAGGGGCCAACAATTTTGTAATGTACATTTTTGGAGTTTTGTGTGAACTTATGTTCAAATTTGCCTTTTTTTCTGTTTATTTTGTGCTGTTCCAATATACACAACAGAAAAAACATGTTTGTGACAAAACATGTAATTGTAGTAATTTTCTAGGAGAAATACTTCATTATGTGCAACAATTTCAAGGGTGCCAACACTTTTGGCCATGACATATATATATTTTGACAAATATAATATTAATCCAAGATATTAAGTCCAGAGATTCTAGTCAATAGTTGCTTTCATTTTGCTGTAAAAAAAATAAAAAATAAAGCTTAGAGAGATTCCCCAACAGGAAAAGCGGTGTTGCCTGTTTGTATGCACTGGATCCCACAGACGTTGGCAGGACCTATTGACAATATTCTGCTTGTAAGCCAGGTTTAATTAAACCATCTATTATATGAAACTGTTACTAGGAAGTGGACACCTACAAAATCTTTCCTGCATTAATCTTGATCTAGTCTTGCCCATAATTTATAGTTTATGTCATACAAGCTTTAAATTGTCACCTGAAGGGTGTTTTCAGTAACTTAAATGATTTGGGCTTAGTTTACACTTTATAGACGCATTCTTAACTAGTCATTTACATTTTAAGAAAAAAATGAATTTCCCTGAAAGAAAAAAAAAAATCAGACTACAGATATCAAGGAATAATTTTATTCAATTTTCTATGCACTGTATACCCATATAGACGGGCTAGGAGGGTTGATCTTAGCGACAGATTCCCTTTAATTCACTGGGTGCAGCATAGATTAACTGTCAATATATTTTGGATTTGGGACTTGTAACATACTCATCGTATAGGTGCACCTTTCCCGAAATTAAAAGCATGGAGTGGTCTGCTTGTAGTCCACAATGATGACTCGAAGCGGACAACACGTTTAATCAGGTGCCTGTGTCTGTTTTGTAACCAGTGAAAATAAACTCAGTAAAATTAAAGCATAAAATATAAAACCCTAGCCTTGTCCGGGCACTAACTAAACAACACAAACCCTGGCTACTCAGATACGGCTCAGTTCGTCCCAGTCGAGTGTCTGTGAGGGCTTCTCTCAGAGCAATGACCTTTCTCCCAGGCTGAGACACTTAGGTGTACACCTAGCCAGGGAATATATCCACAACTAGCAAGGTGTAGTTCCTCGGAACCTGAAGTGCTATGATTTAACCCCGTCCTACTTGGCTTTCCTCAGCATACTGCAAGATTTTGAAAGGAACATATACTTCAATTACTTAACCACGCAATACACTACAGATCTTTTTAAATAATTATCAATGTTTGTAAAAAAAAAACATGAAATAAATTTGGTTAGATCTATCAGCATCTCGTGTCTATCTATAAATCCTTTAGCATAGATATATATACCTTTAGTAAAATCATATAAACGAGTTCAACAATCCGCTGATATGCTCGTTATCTCCCTTACACATTCACTAACTCTAGTCTGATCACTAAATTAAGCTATATGTGACTCCACGCTTTGGATACACTTAGGTTCTGTATCTGATCTATTGAAATCTTTTAGAGAAAATCTTTCTAGAAAACAGGTTTCTCCACTGACCAATTCACCCCCAAGGATCCTATGCTTTTAATGGCTGATAAAAGTTGACTAGTCACTTGGTTATTAACTGTACCACATATTTGATTCATGAGTAAAGTATGTCATCTTATTACGTGTGAAAAGAAAAGACTGAAGAATAAATGTCACGGGTCAAGGATCCTGGACAAAAGGAAAACGAAAATTGAGTCACTGATACATATTCAGAATCAAAAAGCAGTCAGATATGCACAAAAAGCAGCTCACTGTCTGGAAGAAATCATAAGTTTCTACGCTAGTCAAGAAAATGAGCTGTCAGCTCCCAGGTAGCGACTAGGCAAGAGAAGACAAAGTAGCAATATTTTTGCAGTGTTTGATCTGCTAAGATCAGGGGTGCGCAGTTAATTTTCCTGATGGGCCATAATAGGCGTGGAGGGCTGAACCAATAGGCTGAAATTAATTTTGCTCAATATTAACATATTAACTATAATTCTTTTATATTAATTGCATGACTTACAGAGCAGAATTAAAGGGAACCTGTCATGTAGAAAACTGCAAGTTTTCTGGGTTAATCTGCAAGTTAATAGCATTCTGAACTTGCCTGGCTTCTGCACATTAAACTCTATTGCCACTAGGAAAATAACTTTATTCCTCCCGGCAGCATTCTGCTTTCAGTCACGGGGGCAGTGGCGGCACGGTTTCAGTCACTGCTCTGTGTATGGAGAGTGGCGGCTGTAACTGCGCCCCCTGCCACTGGCTGACAGCTTCCTTTAACCCCTTCAGCCCCCCGGCACTTTCCGTTTTTGTATTTTGCTCCTTTTCTTCTGAGAGCCGTAACTTTTTTATTTTTCTGTCAATCTTGCCATATGAGGGCTTGTTTTTTGCGGGACGAGTTATACTTTTAAATGAAACCATAGGTTTTACCATATAGTGTACTGGAAAACAGCAAAAAAGGGGACCAGGGGGCATTCACTGCGAGTGGAAGAAAAGCGATTTCGGCAGCCAAATAGGAAAGTGTTCTTTACATTTAGAGTAGTCAGACTGTGGAATGCCCTACCACAAGAGGTAGTAATGGCAGATACTACAACAGGTTTTAAAAAAGGGCTGGATGATTTTCTCAGTACACACAACATTGTCGGTTAGAAATGAATTAGTGACAAAATTTATAAATTGGTGGAGAAAGGTTGAACTACATGGACCCAAGTTTTTTTTTCAACCTATGTAGCTATATATAACTATGTGACTGCACCCACGCTGGCACTGCCCCCGTGACTGAAATCAGAACACTGTTGTAAGGAATAAAGTTAATTTCCTCCCGGCAGCGGGATTAAGGGCTATCTATGTGCGCATGTTGCATTGTGTCACTGCAGAAAATTCTGCAGCAATTTGACAGCTCATGTGCGATTCCAATCATTGCAGAAACACTATGTAATGAATGCAGTGTTTCTGCAGAAAAAATGACAATTTCATGCGCTCGGGATGCTGCCTCACCCATAGACAGAGTGGGACCTGCATCCAAACCGCAGGAAAGAAGTGACATGCTGCATTTTTGAACGCAGCGATTTGGATCAAAATTTCAGCATCCACATCACTGTGATCTCAAATGTCTGAAGGGGAAGAGAAAAAGTACTGCATAACCGGGAAGCACACCCAACTATCATATAAATAAATAGAATTTTATTGAATTGCATAAACAATTAAAACATACTTAAAAACATATACCCACACCAGGGTCTCTCCATAAATTACAGCAGTATTATAAATGGAATGTTCGCTGTGGTCAATAAGCATGCAAAATCATCATAGTTTACAACATTCCATACAATCGACTATAAATAGAGTAAGAGCAATCAGCATATCTGTTGGAGCCAGCCACAACCCATAACCTCCTAAGGTAAAGGATCTCAAGCATAGAAGGAGGCTGAAAATACAAAGTGGCCCCAACCAAGCATACAGACCAGTAGTAACCTGTCTACATGTATGATACCTGTTGTAAACTATGATGTTTTAATTGTTTATGCAATTCAATAAAATTCTATTTATTTATATGATAGTTGGGTGTGCTTCCAGGTTATGCAGTACTTTTTCTCTTCCCCTTCAGATGTTGTTAATACTGCTTGTGACAGCACCCCATTAATACTATAACTTTATATAATATTGCTGTGCACCCAAACTCCTTAGTACTAAATTGTGATCTCAAATGTAACGTGTGGATGGATTGTGCACAATCTTCATAGATTGTGCTGGGGACACAGGATGCATGCATTTACGCTGCAGTGCAATACGCAGCGTAAATGCATGCAATACGCAACGTGCGCACACAGCCTTAATATGCAGGCGCCGGGCAGGTTTAGAATGCTATTAA